>NW_026869258.1:0-123770 GCF_020745735.1 Hemiscyllium ocellatum | reverse complement strand
ACGGGCGGATAGAGGGAGGGCGGATAGAGGGAGGGCGGATAGAGGGAGGGCGGATAGAGGGAGGGCGGATAGAGGGAGGGCGGATAGAGGGAGGGCGGCAAAGTCCCTCATCCTGATAACGTTCTGCTCAGGACTCCAGTCACTAACTTGCTGCCAGGTTCTGATAAATAACCAAAAACACAACAGGAGTTGCACTTGCAGAGAATAAGGGAGCCACGGTTACATCAACATCAGAACACGAGGAGGCTATTTAGCTTCGTGAGCCTATTCCACCATTCACCCAAATCATGGTCATCTTCATCATAGTGACAAATCCCTGTCTTTGTCCCATAATCCTTCAGCATTTTCATTCCAAATCTACCAACCTCCAATTTAAATTTGCAAATGATTTCCAATCAATCGCTGTTTGTGGAGCTTTATCAAACTATCCATTTCTGTGTATAAAAGTGTTCCCCGTTATTACACCTCAATGTTCTGACTCGAACACTTCATCTGTTTAATCTTTCTTCTTAAGTTAAGCCTTGGAATCCAAATATCACTTCAGTAAATCTGCACTGCACTTCCCCTCAGAGGGATACTCTCCTTCAGCCATGGTGCCCAGCCCTGACAGCTTGGTCTAACTAGGTTCGGATTTGCTGAAGCATGACTTCTAATCCTTTGGTATCTCGTCTTCTGTCGAGATCAATGTCAACATTCCACCGGCCCCTTGGTCATTTTCTGAACCTGTTTGAGACATTTTCGTGAACTATACAGCTGGATCAATCCCACGTAGTTTCTTTGGAGTCCACTCTCTCTCTATTTGCACAATCACAAAATATTCTATTTTGATCCAACCTCTCACTTGTCGACATAAACTCATCTGTCGTTGGTTTTTTCATTTACTGAATCTATCAAGATTGCTTTCTAATGCTGTGCTTCCATCTACCTACACTTGGAATCGCTGTCATCTGCAGAGTCGCCCCAAATGTTGAATGTGGCTTTCCTTTCATTATGAATAGTGAATAATTAGGGCTCCAACATCGATCCGTGCAGGATATCACTAAACATATCCTTCCAATTAGAATACCTCTTACTATCTGCACAAATGTCTCTTGTTCAAATCAAATTCCTCTGCAAAAATATCTTTTGCATCTTATTACCTTTAATGAACAGTAGAAAGGTGTAAATTCAGGGACATTCTTCACATTCAGGGAAATTTGCCTTGTGTTTATCTGATTGGGGGAGCAAGGAATCCCAATAAATATTAATCGTTGTCTTCACTATATGGGAACTCGTTCACAAAGATTAACAATGTCAAGTATTTATTCTCCTTCATGATTTATAAACTCTGGGCACATTGTGACCGAGTGGGACTCGCTTTTTTTTTTCAGAAACACAGGCCCTGCCCAACTGTTGGCTCACACTTGTTACACCATATGGTCCTCGTTCTCTCCATCTGAATCTCATGGCAAGGTACCTCGAACATGGAGAGGAGCAACTATTCCAAGCACTGAGATCCCACTAATTGGTAACACGACTCACCCTAATCCATAAGAGAAGCCGACTGGTCCCGCACTACGTCCTCATCTGAACCATCCTGCTGGCTGCGTTCCTTCCCCATATGAAAGTGGTGTGGCTCTCTGGTGGCAGAAGGGAACGGAAGGATTTCTCTTCAATCTCATCTTTAGTCATTGGCTCGTCAAACTTATGGGAGCATTCAGTGGAAACAGAAGCAATGTCTGGAGAGACAATAAATGATTGACATTGTTCTTTGTTATTTTCCATTGCTCACTGAAAGGTTTAGAACTTGAACTTGAAGTTAAGGGCTGAGCTAGAATCCTTGGATTAACTATCTGCTCAAGGAGCAGAGTGGGGTTACAATTATTGATTCAACACAACTTTGATATTGAATCACACATTGTTTAAGTTTCCTTGTGCACAACCACAGATCCAGGGGAAACACAAGGAACTTGGATTGAATAGGTGAAGCTCATGACTGAATAAAGGAATCTTGAATTAAAGCAGTGCAAGACATGTGCCTATTTGACCCACATATCCTTTGGGTAGGGAAGGAGTGCTAACGTAGCAAAAGATTTGATTGATTCAAATCATCTAACTGAAGAGACACATTTCCCTGCTTAAGTCATGAGATCATTGGAAGGACAAAACATCATTTCTGGTTAAAGAATTCACCTTTCTCACCAGGTAATGAAGGCACACTGTCTCTGCAGATTGAGTCGTTGGCCACTGTTTGAACCACCTCCTCAGTAGAGCTATTTCCCTTTTGTGTGGCCAGAGGTTCTGCTTTTCTCCAAGAATGGTAAGGGTGAGCTGTCTTGTTTACTGCTGCCGCTGCTGCTCCTATAGAAATGGCACAGAACAACACAGATGCATCGTTTCAGGACACAAAAACAGGTTCTCAGTATCTGTGATTTACACAGGCTTCCTTCCCAACCTAAACCCATCAACATAGTTTTCTTTGATTTCTTGTATTCCAAGCTCCTCCTTGAATTCATCTGTTATTTGCTTCAATTATTCCTGATGAAGTAAGTTCTACATTCAAACCCCTTTTTGGTAAAGACTTTGTCGCCCTCTGCAAATTCCCGGTTAGATTTAATAGTGATTACAATTATATCCACAGATCCAGTGGATTCTGACATTCGCAAGCAGAAACATCTTTTCCATGTCTACCCGATCAAACGTAACTGGACCATGTCACTCTTTTACAATGAGACAAGACTGTCCAATCTTACTTGATGAATTCAAATTCAGTTTGAATATAATTCCAGTAACTATTCTTTATCTTCCCTACTGCCTCTACATCCATATTACAATATGAAGATTGGAACTGTTTGCAGTGCTCCAAGGGTGATCTGTCCATGGTTCTACACATATCAAACACATTTCCATTCTGTCGTCCCAGAAATAAACCCATGATCTACTTTTCTATTTAACCTCACAAACTGGTGCCATTTGCTGCCAGTGACTCATTGCTATCTCCAGATCCCTCTGCCCTATTTAAGGACATATTTCCAAAGAGGAAGTGGTCTCTTTATTCTTTTGACCACAGTGTACTACCGCACACATGGGTGGAGGTTAATCTCCCACAGCTTTGACTGCAATATTCCCTTAACCAAATCTTCCCAACAGTAAGTCTTCCTAAAAACAAAACGCCAACATATTAATGTACTTAATCTCGTCAACTATTTCTTATTTGAAAAGCACTAACTGTCGAGCTCAGTTTTGAACAAACATCCTCTGCCACAGTTATCAAAATGCCACAAGCTGAACGACAACCACTATTTACATTCATATTCACTGCAGCCTAAGAATGAGAGGTGGTATCCTTGAGGGTCTATAAAATGGTCAAGGGATTGACCAAGTAGAGGCAGAGAAGATGATTCAATCTACAATGAGTCGTCCTAAGTTTACAATGAAGGGAAAGTTGGAGGAATTACTTCTCTCAGAGGATGGTGAACCTGGGGAATTCCCTATCTCAGAACACTGTGGATTCTGGGACATGAAGTAAATTTAAATAAGAGACACACAGACTTTTAATCAGTAATGGGTTGAAGAGTTAAGGAGGGCTGGCAGGAAAGTGGTGTTCAGGCCAAGGTGAGATTCACAATCAAGCTGCCTAAATTTTAAACATGAACACTTCTTAATAGTTCACTCGATCCTAACGAAATATTTTGTGCAAAACAAATCACATGATCCATAGTTATTCAGAGAACAAAACAAGTTTGTTCATTGAAGAACCCAGAGGAAAAGGTGATGAAACAATGTGAGTTTGATATACCTCAATCATCATTTCAAGTGCATTCTCTGCATAAATTCTCCTTTTCCTCCTCGAAGTATTCAACTTCTTGAATAATTGAGAAAATGAAGTCACAGTTATACAATACATAAATCAGACCCTTCAGTCCAACTTGCCCATGCTGACCAGATATCCTAAATTAATCTAGTCCCATTTGCCAGCATTTGTTCCATATCCATCTGAGACCATAAGACATAGGAGTGGAAGTAAGGCCATTCGGCCCATCGAGTCCACTCCGCCATTCAATCATGGCTGATGGGCATTTCAACTCCACTTACCCGCATTCTCCCTGTAGCCCTTAATTCCTCGAGGCAACAAGAATCTATCAATCTTAAACCCTTTCTGCTGATTATCGGTTTATTTTACTTTATCAGCACTTGAAATACTGACTTTTTTTCTCCCAACATTGGTGAAAGAAAACATAACTTCATTCATCCAAGTTAATTTTGTAATCTTTCACAAAGTAACAAGTGAGAACAACATATAGCGGAGTACAAAACAAAATACTGCAGCTGCACGATATCTGGGAACACTCTAAAGGTGAGGCACTGATACTTTGGTGTAACCTGCAGTCTGGCCAAATTGTAGCAAAATGCTGCTCAATTTTATCTGCAAACTATAGAATAAAATCCTCCTTGCACAATAATGAGGCAGCATTTTGGGATGTCATTTTTAAAATATATTATTTTCAAAGTTACTCACAATTCAGAGTGATCACTTGGTGCTGTCTGCATAACACAGTACCAAAAGGAATTAACAGTAAAAAACACAATAACCAAATTCAGAGTCACAAATTCATTGATGTTGCATGGGTCCAGCATTTATAAGTAATCAATTTTTAAAAATACATACGTAGACATTTACTAACTATATTGGAGTACAGTCAAGTTTCTTATTGAACGGTGACAGAATTGGACAGAGTCCGCATGGATTTAAGAGAGGGGAATCATACTTAACAAATCTACTGAAAGAATCTACAGAGTCGAATATTAAAGTAAGAAATAGCAGGGCATTTAGAAAAGCTTATATTAAACATGGTAGACTGGGTTTTGTGAAAGAGAAACTATATTTGACAAATTTGCGACAGTTCATTGAGGAGATAACAAGCAGGGCTGATAAAGGGCAATCCAATGATGTTCTCTATTTGGAATTTAAAAATGCAAAAGATAAGGTGCTCCATAAAAGGTAATTACACAATTTAGAAGCTCATGGTATCGGGGTAATGTATTAGCATGGATTGAGGATTGGTTAACCACGCTGGCTGTTGCTGAGTCCTCACTTGCAGTGCTGTATACAATATTAGCTCTCATATTTAATAAAGGATAAACCAACATTGGAGACCATTCAAAAAAGATTCACTTAGCTGCTTCGAGCATGAAAGGGTTGACCTATCAAGAATAGATAAGCAGGGGTGATCTTATGGAAACAACATTCTGAGGAGCTTGATAGGGTGGATGTTGACTACATCTTCCAGCACCAGTGAAGTCTCAAACCAGGGGACATTACACAAGGGAATATTCATTTTAGAAAAAGTTAAGAATTTTATCTCTCAGTGAATGGCTAGAATTTTCTCACCCAAACTTTAGTGGAAGTTAAATGTGGGAGGGGAATGGTTGGGTTACTCTTCGGAGGATTGTTCTGGCTTGTTGGGCTGAAGGGCCTGTTTCCACACAGTAGGGAATCTATGATTCTATCTCAAATTATTTTAAAAGGAGGGCAGATAGATTTTTGAAATATTAAGCAGTTGAGGGCTATGCGGATCAAGCATAAAAGAGGTGTTGAGGTCTGGGTTGACCCAGCCATGATCTGACAGAACGGGGGAACAAGCTGAAAGGGATGAATTACCTATGCCTGCTCCGATTCCTTGAGGCTCCATTTCATGTTTTTTTTGTCTCCAAAGAAGAGCGTAATACAATGTGCTAAAGATCTCAGATGTTGTGAAAATGCGGTGTTTATGTACTGATTCAGATGGCATTGATTCATCAGTCACAGCTATACAGTCATGAGTAGGAAGGCAATTCCCTCCATGAATAAAGGAAATCTACTGCAGAGCTCACGCAAAGGGAATTCTTACCCTCAGTAAACTCTCAACCCATCCTACCTCTTGCAAAAATGCCATTCCGTCTTCCAATTCCTCCGCCTCCGACGTATCTGCACGCAGGAGGACCAGTTCCACCATAGAACACACCAGATGGCCTCCTTCTTTAGAGACCGCAATTTCCCTTCCCCCGTGGTTAAAGATGCCCTCCAACGCATCTCGTCCACATTCCGCACCTCCGCCCTCCACACACCACCCCTCCAACCGTAACAAGGACAGAACGCCCCTGGGGCTCACCTTCCACCCTATAAACCTTCGCATAAACCAAATCATCCACTGACATTTCCGCCACCTCCAAAAAGACCCCGCCACCAGGGATATATTTCCCTCCACACCCCTTCCCGCCTTCCGCAAAGACCGTTCCCTCCGTGACTACCTGGTCAGGTCCACGCCCCCATACAACCCACCCTCCCATCCTGGCACTTTCCCCTGCCACCACAGGAACTGTAAAACCTGTGCCCACACCTCCTCCATCACCTCTATCCAAGGTCCGAAAGGAGCCTTCCACATCCATCAACGTTTTACCTGCACATCCACTAATTTCATTTATTGTATCCGTTGCTCCTGATGTGGTCTCCTCTACACTGGGGAGACTGGGGGCGCCTCCTAGCAGACCGCTTCAGGGAACATCTCCGGGACACCCACACCAATCAACCACACCGCCCCGTGGCCCAACATTTCAACTCCCCCTCCCACTCTGCCGATGACATGGAGGTCCTGGGCCTCCTTCACCGCCGCTCCCTCACCACCAGACGCCTTGGAGGAAGAACACCTCATCTTCTACCTCGGAACACTTCAACCCCAGGGCATCAATGTGGACTTCAACAGTTTCCTCATTTCCCCTTCCCCCACCTCACCCTAGTTCAAACTTCCAGCTCAGCACTGTCCCCATGACTTGTCCGGACTTGCCCTACCTGCCTGTATTCTTTCCCACCTATCCACTCCACCCTCTCCTCCCTGACCTGTCACCTCCATCCTCTCCCCCACTCACCCATTGGACTCTATGCTACTTTCTCCCCACCCTCCTCTCGCTTATCTCTCCACGCTTCAGGCTCACTGCCTTTATTCCTGATGAAGGGCTTTTTCTCTGCCCTTTGGATGCTGCATGAACTGCTGTGCTCCTCCAGCACCACTGACCCAGAATCTGGGTTGCAGCATCTGCAGTCATTGTTGTTACCTCCCATCACATGACCCAACATCTCAGCACAAGCAGGACACACTGCGCATGCTCCAGCCAACAGTGATCCCGGGTGATTGATGTCAGCACCGGACCAATGAAAGGACGGTGGGCGGAGCTGGAGGACCTTGCGGGAGGTTAGTCCTCCAACCAATCACAGTGAATGAAGGGCGGAGCTAACGTAAACCATGTGATCACCCTCGCGCCTGACAGAGTCTCTGTAATGAATGCTCGGGAAGTTATGAAGAGAAAGGATACGGTAAGGAAAGAAATAAACAGGGAAATGGGACAAAAACTGTGTTGCTATGAGCGGAGAGGTTTTACAAACAAATTGTGCATGTCCGAAAACACAAATGTGAACGTCCCAGTCCCGTGTTTGCAGTAAATGGGGAATTGCCTCAGCGGCTGCAGGCCTGAGTGAGCGCCGCCATCTTTATTCGGGACAACGATTCACTGGACACGTGCGGAGCCGCCATCTTTGTAGGGGGCACGGTGCAGCCAGGCGCATGTGCAGCCTCTCTCTGGTACAGAGTCATTGTGATGACAGCAGCCAATCCTGCTCTGATTCACCTCTGGGCTCCCTCAGGACCACTTTGTCAATGTCTAGCTTCATCAGTCTCCAACCATGGGGGTATTTTTGGTTTGTAAATGAGTTTTTCACGGTGGCCCAGCCCCTGACCATGTGCTGCTCTATTATCAGATTACTTTTATCTTGAATATTTTTGACAGTCAAGAATTCTTTTTTCCAATAAGCAAGTGTATTTTCCTTCCATTTCTGACTATCAAATTCTGCACCACTTTCATTCCCTGTAATCCGTTTTGCACTCCCTGAAACATCAACTGTGTTTCTCCTTCCACAGATCCCAGTGATTAATGCCAAAGCCCTGTTGCCTGTGGAGAGGGTGATGTTTGACTTTCTTGTACAGCTGCAGTTTGTGTGGTGAAGGTGCTCCCACAATGTGGTTGGGTAAGAGACATTACAGATTATTCATTACAGCAACAGTGATGATTTGAAGATAATGTCCAAATCAAGAACAGTTTGTAGTTTTATTATCTTGCTTTCACAAAAATATTATTGAGGACTTTGGATATGAGGCCAGAGATGGAGATATTTGGTCAGGTGACCAAAAGCATTGCCAAAAAGTAGGTTTTGAGGGATGTCTTAAAAGTGGAAAACAGACCTGTGAGGTTTTGTCTGCAAATTCCAGAACATGTTGCTTTAGCAACTGTAGAATCTGCCACACATTTGAAGTAATGAATTAACAAATCATTGGGAGTCTCAAAGAAAATGGGTTGTCGAGGTCTCAAAGGATGTGTGGTGAAGGGAGCTAGGGATGATCACAGCCAGGAATTATATGAAGAATAAGTTTTCTAAATTGTTGTTGTTTATGAATAGGAGCCTTTTGATGGATCAACATATTTTGGGAGAAGTGAGCACATGGGTGACAGTTTTCAATTTTTCTTGAGATAACAGAGAGGTTGAATTTGGGAGGCTGGCCAGGAGTGTGTTTGGATAATTAGGTCTGGAGATAACACACGATGGATGAGAGTTTCAGTATATGAGCTGAGATAAAGGTGGAATCAGCTAGATATAGTGGTGTTGGAGTGGGACTGGGCTGTCACCCTCACCTCACCTCTGGGATTCAGCTGGTTGTCAGGTTGTGAATCAGGCGGTAATACAATTGGGAGCTGAGTGTCCCTGGTGGAGCCTAAAATGAGTGTAACTCAGCTGGCTGTTGCTGAGCAGCTGCTGCTTGGTCGTCCTGCTAATGACTACTTCCATCATTTTACTGCTGATCGAGTTGAACTGATGGAGGGAAATTGCCTGGATTGGATTTGCCCTGTGTTTTTATTTCAACATCCCTGGGCAATGTTCCACATTGTTGGTAGATTCCAGTGCTGGAGCAGTACGTGGCTTGGTGGGTGGCAAGTTCTGGAGCACAAGCTATCAGTATTATTGCCAGAATGTTAGCAGGACACAAAGCCTTTACACGACTTAACCATTTTGTTGATATTATTCAAACTAAATCGAACTGGCTTAAAGCTCACATCTGTGATGTTAGGAACTGATGGAGAATGCTGTCATCTTATCTTTTGCATGGATGTTTGAAACCCCTCCATCAGTAAGGGTGGGGATATCTGTAGTGCTTCCTGCAACTAGTTGTTTAATTGTCCATTACCATTCACAACTGGGTGTGGCAGAACTGCAGAGCCCTGACCCACTGCATTGGATGTGGGATCACTTAGCTCTGTTGCTTGCTCCTGATGCTGTTTGATTATGCAGATAGTCCTGCTTGGTAGCTTCACCAGGTTGGCACTTCATTTTTAGGTATGCCTGGTGCTGCTCATGGCATGCCCTCCTTTCCTGTCCATTGTGATGGGTAAGTGCAGGATGTACAAACCCATGAGATTACAGATTGTGCTGGAGTACAGTTCTGCTGCTGTTGTTATCCCACAGTGCCTCAGAGAGATCCAGTTTGAGTTCCTACATCTGTCCCATTTAACACGGTGATTGTAGCACTCAACACAAGGGAGGTTTTTCTCAACTTTATGGCGAGGCTTTGCCTCCAAAAGGACTGTGTGATGGTCGCTCTTACCGACACTGTCATGGAGAGATGCATTTGCAGCTGGTAGATTCATAACGATAAGATGTAGTACCTTGTTCCCTCACCACCTGCTGCAAACCCCATTTGAACAGTTATGTCCTTGAGGACTGAGACAGCTCAGTCTGAGCTACTCTCTCAGCTACTGAGTTAGACTCACCTTCCCAGAAGTCCTTCGCTCCTACCTCGCACCTCTAATATTCCATGTCTTTTTTTTTCACTGGAGAAGGATGTGGAAGCTAGAGAGTTTGGAGAAATGAATAGTGATAACTTGAAAAGTGTCTGTTACAGAGGAGGAGTTTCAGGATGTCTTAAATTGCATCAAGGTGGATAAAGCCTTGGGGCCTGATCAGGTGTATTCCAGAAATTTGTGGGAAGCTCGGGAAGTGATTGCTGGGCCCCTCCCTGACATATTGGTTTTATCGTCCGTGACAGGTGAGGTGCTGGAAGACGGGTGCCATTCTTTTTTTTTAAATAAAGGTGGTAACAAAAGGCCAAGGAACACGAGAACAGTGAGCCTGAAGTCAGTGGCAGGCAAGTTGTTGGAAGGGATTCTGAGGGACAGGATTTACATGTATTTGGAAAGACAAGGAATGATTAGAGAGTCAGCATGGCTTTGTGCGTGGGAAATTGTCGCTCTAACCTGATTGAGTTTTTTTTTGAAGAAGTGCTCGGAAGATTGATGAAGACCGACTGTAGACATTGTCTATATGGGCATTGAACAAGGTTCCACAGAGCAGACTGGTTAGCAAGGTTAGATAACATGGAATGCAGGGAGAACTATCTATTTGGATACAAAACAGGCTTGAAGGTAGGAGACAGTGGGTGGTGATGAAGGGTTGCTTTGTGGACTGGAAGTCTCTGAAAAGCAGTGTGCTGCAGGAATGGATATTGGGTCCTTAAATAAATGACTTGGATGTGAATATATGAGGTAGGTTTACAGAAAATACAAAATTGTAGGTGTAGTGGACAGTGAAGAAGGTTAGTTTAAAATACAACAGGATCTTGATCAGATGGGCCATTCGAGTGAGGAATGGCAGATGGAGTTCAATTTAGACAAATGTGAGCTGCTGCATTTTGGTAAGGCAAATCAGGACAGGACTTAATGTATTTAATGGTAAGTTCCTGGGGAGTGTTGCTGAAAAAAGAGGTACATTGTTCCTTGAATGTAGAGTCGCAGGTTGGCAGGTAATGACGGTGGTGTTTGGTTTGCTTATATTTATTGGTCAATGCATTGAATACAGCGGCTGGGACGTTATATTGTGGCTGGATAGGACATTTGACAATGAGAACCTTTTTCCACGTATGGAGTCAGCTATTACAAGGGGGCATAGCTTTAAATTAAGGGGAGGGAGGTATAGGATAGATGTTGGGGATAGATTCTTTACTCAGCGAGTCCTGAGTTCATGGAATGCCCTGCCAGTAGCAGTGGTGAACTCTCCCTTTTTATGGGCATTTAAACGGGCATTGGATAGGCAAATGGAGGGTAGTGGGCTCGTGTAGGTTAGGTGGGCTTGGGTCTGTGCAACATCGAGGGCCAAAGGGCCTGTACTGCGCTGTATTTTTCTGTTCTTTGTTCTATGATAAAGCCATTTCAGGAATTCCGTTTTCAGTTCGAAGTTTCCTGTTCTGAGAAGGATGTTGTGAAACTTGAAATGGTTCAGACAAGATTTACAAAGATTTGCTGCAGTTGGAGGATTTGGGCGACACGGAGAGGCTAAATAGGCTGGGGTTAAATTCCCTTGAGAATCAAAGACTGAGAGGTGACGTTTGGGAGATTTATAAAATCACGAGGCGTGTGGATATGGTAAACAGCTGGGGGCTTTTTTTTCCCCAGGTTAGATGAGTCCAAAACAAGACCACGTAGGTTTAAGTTGAGAGGGCAAAGATTTAAAAGGGATCAAAGGGGCAACGTTTTCAAGCTGAGTGTGGTGTGTGAATGGAATGAGCTGCCAGATGAATTAGTGGAGACTGATACAATTACAACATTTAAAAGGCATCCGATTGGGTACGTGATTAGGAAGGGTTTTGAGGAATTCAGACCAATAGCTGGCAAGTGGGACTCCGTTAGTTTAGGATTCCTAGTTGGCATGGGCGAATTGGTCCATTGTTTCTGAGCTGTACATCTCAGCACAGATAATTCTTGGATCTGAGAAGGTTAAGCAGTGATTTCGACCAGGTGCAGATTTGTTTCTAGGATATTTTAATTTACAGAGAGAGGGGAATTGTTAACAATGTCACAATATTAGTAACTACTTTATGTTAAATGGAAAATAATGTGAATATGTGACCTACATTTTACTGAGTACATTGAGCATCTGGAACAGTCTGAACAGCGGGTGGACACAGATTCAGCAGGTGTTCTCAAACAGATTTGCAATTTTACTTTTTACGGAAAGATTGGGAGTCTGTGGGTAAATGTGAGGGGAGTTGGGACGGATTTGCAGCATCTCTAGAGGGAGAGCACACAGCCTCAATGGGCTGAATAGCCCCCAGCCCCTGTGCTCTGTGATACTGCCCTATTCACTGTGAATGATGAAGCTCATCCCAAGGCAGAGAGAGCGAAGAGCCCACCACTCACCTCACAATGGGGGATGGCTTGGTTGACGGCAGCTCCAGACCAATGGGAGGAGAGTCTGTGTGGTCCTGCAGCCAATGAGAGAGAATGAGGGGTGTGGCCAGCAAGACAACACCTGTCCATGAGCTGTGCAGGTGCAGTGTCACTGGGTGGGGGTGGGAGACAGCAGGGACTGGGACAGAGGCTGTTGGACCTGAATTACAAACTCCCGGTAAATTAAAACCAAAAGAACTGCCGATGCGGTAAATCAGAAACAACAACCAGGAGGTTCTGGAGAAGCTCAGCAGGTCTGGCAGCATCTGTGACGAGAAATCAGAGTTAACGTTTCAGATCCGGTGTCCCATCCTCACAGCTGATGTTACTGTGAGAACAAATGTTGGTTTATATGTAGAAGGTAGGGTTTAGGGGAGGATGTAAGGAGTAAAGGGTAGGTAGGGATAGAGCGAGAAGAACGGTTGGATAAAGGAGTGGAAATCGATCTGGCTGGGGGAGGGTGACTAGCTGTTAATGGAGACTATTAATGGCTAACCATAGGTAGTGTGTAATGACAGGCTGTGAGAACAAGGCCTAGTGTGTGGGATAGGGGGCTAGGACATGGGATTGTTAAGCTATGGTTAGACACTAACTGTCTCCATTGTAAGCTGTTCCCCACATACATCACTCCACGATTGGAGCTATAGATGGGCGGCACAGTGGTTAGCACTGTTACATCACAGCGCCAGAGACCCGCATTCAATTCCCACTTCAGGCAACTGTCTGTGTGGAGTTTGCGCATTCTCCCCGTGTCTGTGTGGGTTTCATCTGGGTGCTCCGGTTTCCTCCCACAGTCCAAAAGTGTGCAGCTGAGGTGAATTGGCCATGCTAAATTGCCCGTAGTGTTAGATGTAGGGGATTGGGTCTGGGTGGGTTGCTCATTAGAGGGTTGGTGTGGGCTTGTTGGGCCAAAGGACCTGTTTCCACACTGTAAGTAATCTAATCTTAAAAAAAAACTCTTGAATATCTTTCCTAACCCCCCTGTCCTCCTTTAATATGTATCTTAAATTTGTTCTCTTTAATCAATGTTTCCAGCATTCGTGAAACACTTTAGGAGAATTGTCAGTGTGAAAGGCTCCATACAATGCAGGTAGTTGTTGTTAATGTCTGACATCAGGAGAAACAGGAATGAACCCTCACTCTTATACCTCTTATAAGAAGATGGGGCTGGGACTGGAAGACCAGGCAGTGCCTGTCGGTCCTCCAACCAATCGGAGTGAATGAGGGGCGTGGCTATAAGCAACCACGTGATCAGCTTCACTGGCAGCACAGTGTGTGGTGTGACCAAGGCATTGGGAATGTGTGAAGGTGCAGGGCAGGGGAAAGGAAAGGCATATTGACCAGGAAGAGAAGGAAATTTTAATGGAACGGGCTGAGACGTTTTACAGAACTTAGTGCACATCGGAAAACACCAATCTGAAAATCCCAGGACCGTGTTTGTGGCAAACGGGAAAATGCTTCAAATGGTGAATGGTGCGAGTGAGTGCCGCCACCTTTATTGGTGGCAGTGATTCATGGGACATGAGTGTGGCAGCCAACTTTGTGAGGGGCAAGCTGCAGGGGGACACATGCACAGCTTTGCCTGGCAGGGAGTGATAGGGCAGGATTTACAGAGTGTCAGAGTCAGGGTGTTTTCAATGTCAGAGTGTGATGCTGGAAAAGCACAGCCGGTCAAGCAGCAGCCAATCGGTGGGAAGGAAGATGGACAAGAAGGTGGTGCCGAGTTGGAAGGCTGGATCTGGGATAAGGTGGGGGGAGTGGAAATGAGGAAACTGGTGAAATCCACATTGATCCCATGTGGTTGGAGGACCCGAACACAGAAGATGAGGCGTTCTTTCTCCAGGCATCAGGTGCCTGGGATTTGGCGGTGGAGGTGGCCCAGGCCCTGCATGTCCTTGGTGGAGCGGGAAGGGGAGTTAAAGTGTTGGGAAACAGGGTGTTTGGGTTGTTCAGTGTTTTACTGTTCCTTTCACACACCTTTTGTAAGTTAATTTTCCTCTGCTGCCCAACCCCTGACAACGTGCTGCTCTCTAAACGGACTGAATTTTCCACAATCACTTTGCCAGTGAATAATTCATTTTTACAACAAAAGAGGGCATTTTCCTTCCATTTCTGACCATCAAATTCTGCAACATTTTCATTCCCTGAAATATCAACTGTGTTTCTCCCTCCACAGATCCCAGTGATTAATGCCAAAGCCCCATTGCCTGGGGAGAGGGTGATGTTTGACTTCCTTGTACAGCTGCAGTTTGTGTGGTGAAGGTGCTCCCACAATGTGGTTGGGTAAGAGATGTTACAGATTATTCACTCAGCGACAGAGAAACATTGAAAATGTATGTGCAAATCAACAACAGTTCGTATTTTTATCATTTTTATAATTTCACGAAATACTATTGATGATTTCTGACATTAGACAACAGATGGGTATATTTGGTCAGGTGATCAAACGAATTGCCAAATAAGCAGGTTTTCGGGGATACCTTTAAAGGAGAAAAACAGATATGAAAGGATTAGGATAGGAATTCCAGACCGTGTTGCCTTGACAACAGTAGAAACAGCCAATCCGGTGAAGCAATGAATTAACACATCGTTGGGAGTCTGACAGAAAATGAGTTGTTGAGGTCTCACAGGTTGTGTGGTGCAGGGAGACAGGGATGTTCACAGCCAGGAATTACATCGAGTGAGAATTTTAAGTTGCTTGTAAACGGGAGCCTTTTGTTGGATCAACAACTTATAGAACAAGCGAGCACTTGGGCAATAGAGTTTTAGATATTCTTGAGATTATATGTAATTTGAATGTGGGAGGCTGGCCAGGAGTGTGTTTGGATAATGAAGTCTGGAGATAACACAGGGATGGAGCAAGTATTTCAGTAAATGAGCTGAGACTAGGGTGGGGTTGGGTGATCTCACGAATGGAGAAATAGAATGTAGAGTCAGGCTCCTCATCATCATCATCATCATCATCATCATCATCACTCCCCCTCACCGATTCACAGATATTGTTCCTTGTTCTGTCTGTCTTTTCTGGTTATGTCCTGCTCACACATTCTGCTACCAACTAATATTTTACTTCAAGGTTGTTGGAAAATCCTTCTCCATCTCCACTCTCCCTTTCCTTTCTGAAGTCCTTGTATTCGGTGTCCCTCAAGGATCTATCCTTGGTCCCTCCAGTTTCTCACCTACATACTGCCAGGAAGTGACATCGTCCAAAAGCACTGTTAGGTTTCACATGTACACTGACCATGTCCAGCTCTACCTCCCCATCATCCCTCTCCATTACTCCACTGTTATTCTGTTATCAAACTGCTAACCATGCTCCCACTACTCGATTAGCTGCAATTTCCTCCAATGAACCATTGCAATGGTTCAACCCATTGCCTTCAGTTGATGTTACAAATTCCTTTCCATCACTGCTGAGCCCCTCTCTCTCACTGGGAACTGAGGCAGAACTACACTCTTCACAATATTGCTCTCCTATTCTGACGCCAAGGTGCCCTTCTGATCAGACATCTACACAATCAGCAGCACCAGGAATTCCCTTACCCGTGTTGGTGTTGCATTAACGTTGACAAAACTAAAACAGAACCCTTGATTCTGCGACTGACCCAGAGCCTGGTTCTAGGTGCCCTCATGCTGGGACACATCCTGTCAGTCTTTACCTTGTCAAACCCCTGAGGAAGCCGATATGTTTGAAAGAGTTCACTTCTCATTCTTCCCAACTCGAGTGAGTAGAGTCCGGACTTCTTCAGCCTTTTCTTAAAAGAGAATCCCTTCAAACCAAGGATCATGCCAGTCAATCTTCTCTGAATGCCTCCGATGAAGTGATGTATTCCCTTAAATAAAGGGACCAGAACTTCTCTCATTACTCCAGATGTGGTCTCACTCGCACTGTATAAAGTTGCTCTCAGGTATATACTTCACACTCTTATACTGCAAATCCCTTGAAATCAGGAGCAATATTCCATTCCCCTTCCTGATGACCTGGCGTAACTTTGTGCTAGCTTGCTTTGTTCCCTCCACATTTACCTCTTGGTCCCTTTGTGGTGCAGCTTTCTACAGTTTCCACCAATTAAATAGTCCTCTGTTCTTTTTATTATCTCCTCCAAAATGAACAACTTCACATTTTCCCAAGTGATACTCCATTTGCCAACTTGTTGCCCAGTTCTCCAATGGATCCCTCTGTGTAAACTGTTTATAATCCTTTTGGAACTTTACTGTTATGCCTTTCCTAGGAGATTTTCCCCATCATTCTTCTAAACTTTTCCTGGGAACACTGGGCAGTGGGAAGCATGCAGAGTTGCTGCCTTTTAAGGGATACGCTATGGAATGACTGGGAGGAGCTTACTGCCTATTTGGTCAGAATGGTGACAACTTGCCCCTGAACCTGCATGAGCCTTTCACCCCCCCCCCCCCCCCCGCCATGTGTTATTGATGAGGCACAGCGGCAGAACGGAAGGAAAGAAGAAGCAGCAAATCCTGCTCTCCACATCTCACTAAAACTTGGAAAATTCTCTCCCATGTGTCAAAGATCTGCCCTGTTCAGTCACGTGAAGTCCCAAGATGGAAACTGACAGAAACCCACGTAGATTTCCCCCTGAACTGACTGCTGACCTCCACAAGGGGTAATGTGTCCGGTCATCCTGGGCCAGGAGGAGGGGATGGTGCGAGTTTCTAACCTGATCTGACAGTGACGGATTTTATAAACTTGTATTACAGGTGGACACTCAGATGGTAACCTTAGTCATTGTAACACCAAACTCTGACAGAATTGCTCAGTTCATCAGGACCTGGATATTTGCATTTAGTTGTGAGTATTGTGTTCCAGCTCATTCCTATTTGATGCATAAAAGTTCTCCTTTGAATCAAACCATCCTGTCAATAGATCTCCCCCAAGTCTTTCATATATGTCTTGTCAACAGTTTATGATGAGCTGATGAGTGTAAGGTTGATTATTCTAATGTATAATTTCTGTAAACCCCTCTGTCACAGGGCACCCACAATTTCCTCTGCTAGAAGGAGAACAACCTCAGTTTCCCCAAACCCCTGATTCCCCAATGTCTGTTTGCTCTCTATAAGGTACACATCAGGATTGTGTTGGAACATTCCCCACTTGCCTGCATCAGTGCAGCCCTCAACAATATTAAAGTAAGTGAACATCTTCCAGGACAAAGCACTGTGCCTGAGTGGTGCCCCATCCCCCCGCTTCAGCATTCCCTCTCCCCACCCCCGGGGTACAGTGACATCACTGTGTAAAAGGGAAAGGCAGCATTGTCCTCCCAGACCATAGGGCTGCTCTCTCATTAGGGAGAGATGGCTGGTGGTGGGTTTAACCTGAAGGTTACCACAGCCCAGGCAAGGGGAGAGGTTAGAAAGGAGAGTCCATCTATTGTAGATGGATATTCTCTAAGTATTAAAATCACCAATATCATAAAAATGAATAGTATAAAAAAAATCCAAAACACACTACTAAAATCCCCCATTCCTTGTACCATCCTGGTAAATCTCCTGTGCCCCCTCTCGGGGACCCTGCCATCCTTCCCAATGTGGGGGCAATCTCTGGTTTGCACAGACCCAGCTGCTCTGTGTTCCTGTGGGTGATGGCATCATCGAGCACCAGTTGCACTAAACCTCACTGTCTGTCAGCGTGGGAGACACAGAAATCCCGAAAATATTTGAGATGTATTTAGGTGCATGCTTGCGATGCCATGATGGATGATGCGAATGACTGTGTATTGGAAAATGGATTAGGATAGTTCGGTGATAGTTTTCTTTACTGAAATAGACTCAACGGCCCACAGAGCCTTTTTCTGTGCTGTAAACCTCGAGACAATTAATATAGGGATATGCCAGGCCACATGGCTTGGCAAGGGTGGATACTAGGAAATTGTTTCTGTTAGGCGAGGAGACTAGGACCCGTGGACACAGCCTTAGAATTAGAGGGGGTCAATTCAGAACAGAAATGCGGAGACATTTCTTCAGCCAGACAGAGGTGGGCCTGTGGAATTCATTGCCACGGAGTGCCCAGCCTGACCCTCACTACCACCCACACACCGCCCCCAGCCTGACCCTCACTGCCATCCACACACCGCCCCCAGCCTGACCCTCACTACCACCCACTCACCTCACCCAGCCTGACCCTCACTACCACCCACACACCGCCCCCAGCCTGACCCTCACTACCACCCACTCACCTCACCCAGCCTGACCCTCACTGCCGTCCACACACCGCACCCAGCCTGACCCTCACTGCCGTCCACACACCGCACCCAACCTGACCCTCACTGCCACCCACACACCGCATCCAGCCTGACCCTCACTGCCACCCACACACCGCACCCAACCTGACCCTCACTACCACCCACTCACCACACCCTGCCTGACCCTCACTGCCACCCACACACCGCCCCCAGCCTGACCCTCACTGCCGTCCACACACCGCACCCAACCTGACCCTCACTACCACCCACTCACCACACCCTGCCTGACCCTCACTGCCACCCACACACCGCCCCCAGCCTGACCCTCACTGCCACCCACACACCGCCCCCAGCCTGACCCTCACTGCCACCCACACACCGCCCCCAGCCTGACCCTCACTGCCACCCACACACCGCCCCCAGCCTGACCCTCACTGCCACCCACACACCGCCCCCAGCCTGACCCTCGCTGCCACCCACACACCGCCCCCAGCCTGACCCTCACTGCCACCCACACACCGCCCCCAGCCTGACCCTCACTGCCACCCACACACCGCCCCCAGCCTGACCCTCACTACCACCCACACACCGCCCCCAGCCTGACCCTCACTGCCACCCACACACCGCCCCCAGCCTGACCCTCACTGCCACCCACACACCGCCCCCAGCCTGACCCTCACTGCCACCCACACACCGCCCCCAGCCTGACCCTCACTGCCACCCACACACCGCCCCCAGCCTGACCCTCACTGCCACCCACACACCGCCCCCAGCCTGACCCTCACTGCCACCCACACACCGCCCCCAGCCTGACCCTCACTGCCACCCACACACCGCCCCCAGCCTGACCCTCACTGCCACCCACACACCGCCCCCAGCCTGACCCTCACTGCCACCCACACACCGCACCCAGCCTGACCCTCACTGCCACCCACACACCGCCCCCAGCCTGACCTTCGCTGCCATTCAGACATCGCACCCAGCATGACCCACACACCGCCCCCAACCTGACCCTCACTACCACCCACACACCGCCCCCAACCTGACCCTCACTGCCGTCCACACACCGCACCCAGCCTGACCCTCACTGCCGTCCACACACCGCACCCAGCCTGACCCTCACTGCCGTCCACACACCGCACCCAGCCTGACCTTCACTGCCATTCAGACATCGCACCCAGCATGACCCACACACCGCCCCCAACCTGACCCTCACTACCACCCACACACCGCCCCCAACCTGACCCTCACTGCCGTCCACACACCGCCTCCAGCCTGACCCTCACTGCCGTCCACACACCGCCTCCAGCCTGACCCTCACTGCCGTCCACACACCGCCTCCAGCCTGACCCTCAGTGCCGTCCACACACCGCACCCAGCCTGACCCTCAGTGCCGTCCACACACCGCACCCAGCCTGACCCTCAGTGCCGTCCACACACCGCACCCAGCCTGACCCTCAGTGCCGTCCACACACCGCACCCAGCCTGACCCTCACTGCCGTCCACACACCGCACCCAGCCTGACCCTCACTACCACCCACACACCGCACCCAGCCTGACCCTCACTACCACCCACACACCGCACCCAACCTGACCCTCACTACAACCCACTCACCACCCCCGCCCGTCCCTCACTGCCGTCCAAACACCGCACCCAGCCTGACCCTCACTGCTGTCCACTCACCGCCCCCAGCCTGACCCTCACTACCACCCACACAGAGATTTTTTCCCAGGGCAGAAATTGTGAACACGAGGGGTCATAGTTTTAAGCTGGTTGGAGGAAAGTATAGAGGGGATGTCAGAGGCGGGTTCTTGACACAGAGAGTTGTGAGAGCATGGAATGCATTGCTAGCAGCAGTTGTGGAAGCGAGGTCATTGGGGATATTTAAGAGACTGCAGGACATGCATATGGTCACAGATATTTGAGGGTTTGTACATTAGGTTTACGTTCTGTAAGGATGAATGGTCGGCACAACATCGTGTGCTGAAGGGCCTGTTCTGTGCTGTACTGTCCTATGATCTATGAAGTGTATCTGTACCTTTCGACCATCTGCACCCTGTACTGACAGGTAGTGCTCCCTCAATACCTTAGAAACCATCCCCCAGTATGTTTATCCCCAGAACACCTCGTAAACCTGTTTGTCAACTTTCAGCAGAAGCAGCCTCAGGGCATTGAGCACAGACTGAATGACTCAGTGACGCTTGGATCAGCTCAGATCAAATTCTCAAGCAAACAGATGGCTGGGGATATTCAGTAACAACGGTGAGGAGAGAGAGGAACAATTCACATTTCAAGTGACCCTTCCTCAAAACGGTCTGTTCTGAAGGAGCTTTCCCGCAGAAATCACTGGATTGAAAGGTGAACTCTGTCTCTGTCTCTTTCTCCCTCTCCCATCAGAGATGCTGCCGGACATGCTGAGCTTCTTCAGCAATCTCTGTATTGATGTTTCAGGTCTCCAGCGGGTCCGTACAGATTGGTTTTAGTGTTGAATTCTCAAGCTTGCTCTGTTCAAGGGATTGAATCCCCTCTGCTACAAAGGGGAGTCAGTTACCTCAGCTAACTGGTTCGTGATGCCAACACTGTTGGCTCAATCTCTATCATGTCTGAAATTACCATGAAGGCCCCAGCTTCTCAACCTCGCCCCTCACCTGAGGTGTGTGACCCACCAGGCCTCTCTCTCTGACAGGACAGCAGCTCTCGGGTCCTCCTGGTCTATACTAACTTCCCAACTTTAAAAAGGACACTCCAGGAAGAGAGCTCTTTACATGGTTCAGGTCAAAATCCTGGAGCTCCCTCCCTAACATCACTGTGGGACACCCAGGGACTGCAGTAAGGAGAGTACAGCTCACCCCCACCTTCCAGGTAACTATTAGAGGGGGTGGGAATCACATGCAAGCCCCATTTGAAAATAAGTTTATTACAGGGTGACGGTGGATGGTCACTAAGACTGTTTCTGTACCTGTGCTGCAATCAGCACAACGATGAAGCAAAGGGTGGGTTGAAGATGACAATGATAGCCTTTTGTAGGTTGGTGTTTATTGGAGTTTGTATCGGCAGTATGAATGTTTGAGCACTTATTCAAGGGCATGCAGGTAGCTGCCAGAGGAAGTGATGGGGGCTGGTACAATTGTGACATTTGAAAGCCATCAGGATGAGTATGTGAATTGGAAGGGTTTAGAGGGATATCAGCCAAGTGCTAGCAAATGGAACGAAATGAGATGAGAATATCTGGTTGGTATGGTCGCGTTGGACAGGAGGGTCTGTTTCCAAGCTGTGTATCTCTGTGACACTGTGCCTCTGAATAGTCTATTACAGAGAGTTTCAGACAGGGCTTGGTTTCTGTGTGTCTCGCTCATGCTTCCTCAGAATCTGCAAACCCTATGACTCTAAATTTCCACAACACTACATGAAATAGAAAAAAGAGGGTCAGAGCTGAGGGAGTGCTGCACTGTCGGAGGGTCAGTACTGAGGGAGCGCTGCACTGTCGGAGGGTCAGTACTGAGGGAGCGCTGCACTGTCGGAGGGTCAGTACTGAGGGAGCGCTGCACTGTCGGAGGGTCAGTACTGAGGGAGCGCTGCACTGTCGGAGGGTCAGTACTGAGGGAGCGCTGCACCGTCGGAGGGTCAGTACTGAGGGAGCGCTGCACCGTCGGAGGGTCAGTACTGAGGGAGCGCTGCACCGTCGGAGGGTCAGTACTGAGGGAGCGCTGCACCGTCGGAGGGTCAGTACTGAGGGAGCGCTGCACTGTCGGAGGGTCAGTACTGAGGGAGCGCTGCACTGTCGGAGGGTCAGTACTGAGGGAGCGCTGCACTGTCGGAGGGTCAGTACTGAGGGAGCGCTGCACTGTCGGAGGGTCAGTACTGAGGGAGCGCTGCACTGTCGGAGGGTCAGTACTGAGGGAGCGCTGCACTGTCGGAAGGTCAGTACTGAGGGAGCGCTGCACTGTCGGAAGGTCAGTACTGAGGGAGCGCTGCACTGTCGGAGGGTCAGTACTGAGGGAGCGCTGCACTGTCGGAGGGTCAGTACTGAGGGAGCGCTGCACTGTCGGAGGGTCAGTACTGAGGGAGCGCTGCCCTGTCGGAGGGTCAGTACTGAGGGAGCGCTGCCCTGTCGGAGGGTCAGTACTGAGGGAGCGCTGCCCTGTCGGAGGGTCAGTACTGAGGGAGCGCTGCACTGTCGGAGGGTCAGTACTGAGGGAGCGCTGCACTGTCGGAGGGTCAGTACTGAGGGAGCGCTGCACTGTCGGAGGGTCAGTACTGAGGGAGCGCTGCACTGTCGGAGGGTCAGTACTGAGGGAGCGCTGCACTGTCGGAGGGTCAGTACTGAGGGAGCGCTGCACTGTCGGAGGGTCAGTACTGAGGGAGCGCTGCACTGTCGGAGGGTCAGTACTGAGGGAGCGCTGCACTGTCGGAGGGTCAGTACTGAGGGAGCGCTGCACTGTCGGAGGGTCAGTGCTGAGGGAGCGCTGCACTGTCGGAGGGTCAGTGCTGAGGGAGCGCTGCACTGTCGGAGGGTCAGTGCTGAGGGAGCGCTGCACTGTCGGAGGGTCAGTGCTGAGGGAGCGCTGCACTGTCGGAGGGTCAGTGCTGAGGGAGCGCTGCACTGTCGGAGGGTCAGTGCTGAGGGAGCGCTGCACTGTCGGAGGGTCAGTGCTGAGGGAGCGCTGCACTGTCGGAGGGTCAGTGCTGAGGGAGCGCTGCACTGTCGGAGGGTCAGTGCTGAGGGAGCGCTGCACTGTCGGAGGGTCAGTGCTGAGGGAGCGCTGCACTGTCGGAGGGTCAGTGCTGAGGGAGCGCTGCACTGTCGGAGGGTCAGTGCTGAGGGAGCGCTGCACTGTCGGAGGGTCAGTGCTGAGGGAGCGCTGCACTGTCGGAGGGTCAGTGCTGAGGGAGCGCTGCACTGTCGGAGGGTCAGTACTGAGGGAGCGCTGCACTGTCGGAGGGTCAGTACTGAGGGAGCGCTGCACTGTCGGAGGGTCAGTACTGAGGGAGCGCTGCACTGTCGGAGGGTCAGTACTGAGGGAGCGCTGCACTGTCGGAGGGTCAGTACTGAGGGAGCGCTGCACTGTCGGAGGGTCAGTACTGAGGGAGCGCTGCACTGTCGGAGGGTCAGTACTGAGGGAGCGCTGCACTGTCGGAGGGTCAGTACGGAGGGAGCGCTGCACTGTCGGAGGGTCAGTACGGAGGGAGCGCTGCACTGTCGGAGGGTCAGTACGGAGGGAGCGCTGCACTGTCGGAGGGTCAGTACGGAGGGAGCGCTGCACTGTCGGAGGGTCAGTACGGAGGGATCACCGCACTGTGAGGGGGTCAGTACTGATGGAGCGCCACACTGTGTGTCGGACAGTTAGTACTGAATAATTGCCGCATTGCCAGAGGGTCAGTACTGAGAGGGTGATGGACTGTCAAAGGGTCATTACTGAGGGAGCGCTACACGGTCAGTGTGTCAGTTCTGAGGGAGTGCTGCATTGTCAGAGGGTCAGTACTGAGGGAGTGCTGCACTGTCAGAGGGTCAGTGTGGAGGGAGTGCTGCACTGTCAGAGGGTCAGTACTGAGGGAGGGCTGCAGTGTCAGAGGATCAGTACTGAGGGAGTGCTGCACTGCCAGATGGTCAGTGTGGAAGGAGTGCTGCACTGTCAGACGGTCAGTACTGAGGGAGTGCAGCATTGTCAGAGAGTCAGGACGGGGGGATTGTTATGCAGTGAGAGAGTCAGTAATGATGAAGTGCGCACTCTCTGCGGGTCAGTGCTAATGGATGGCCATGCTGTCAGAGTGTCGCACTGTGAGAGGGTTACTACTGATGGAGCGCCACACTCTGAGGTGGTTAGTACTGAGGGATCACCGCACTGTGAGGGGGTCAGTACTGATGGAGCGCCACACTGTGTGTCGGACAGTTAGTACTGAATAATTGCCGCATTGCCAGAGGGTCAGTACTGAGAGGGTGATGGACTGTCAAAGGGTCATTACTGAGGGAGCGCTACACGGTCAGTGTGTCAGTACTGAGGGAGTGCTGCACTGTCAGAGGGGCAGTATTGAGGGAATGCTGCACTGTTGGATGGTCAGTACTAAGGGAGAGCTGCATTGTCAGAGGGTTAGTACTGAGAGGGTGATGGACTGTCAAAGGGTCATTACTGAGAGAGTGCGACACGGTCAGTGTGTCAGTTCTGAGGGAGTGTTGTTTCAGAGGGTCAGTACTGAGGCAGTGCTGCACTGTCAGAGGGTCAGTACTGAGGCAGTGCTGCACTGTCAGAGGGTCAGTACTGAGGCAGTGCTGCACTGTCAGAGGGTCAGTACTGAGGGAGTGCTGCAGTGTCAGAGGATCAGTACTGAGGGAGTGCTGCAGTGTCAGAGGATCAGTACTGAGGGAGTGCTGCAGTGTCAGAGGATCAGTACTGAGGGAGTGCTGCACTGTCAGTGGGTCAGTATTGAGGGAATGCTGCACTGTAAGAGGATCAGTCCAGAGAGTGCTGCACTCAGGTTCAGTACTGATGAATTTCTGCACTGTCAGAGGGTCTGAACTGTGGGAGAGCTGCACTGTCGGAGGGTCAGTACTGAGGGAGGGCTGGACTGTCAGAGGTTCAATATGGAGGGATTGCACCATTGTCAGAGGATCAGTGTGGAGGGAGTGCAGCATTGTCAGAGGGTCAGTACTGAGTGAGTGCCACACTGTCAGATGGGCTGAATGGCCTAGTTTCTGCTCCCATGTGTTGTGGTCTACGAGGAATATTGGGAATTGTTCAGTACATTTCTGCTTCTGCGTCCTACAGACCCTGCTCAGCAATGATTCCCGTGTCCAGATTCCAGAGACTGTGTTCAAACAGACCGTCTTCATTTGGTTTTTGAACTTGAAGAGGTTACATCCTCTTTTCCCAGGGTTGGAGGTTTCGGTTCACGTGACTGACCTGCCAGCTCAAAGGGATATTTTCATGCTGCAGGGCTGAGGTTTATTCCTCAGCTTCCGTCTGCTCATCCCAAATGGATCCCACTGCCCCACACTCAGCACAGTCGTGTGTTCCTTATTTGTGAGCTTCCCAATGCTCATCCACTTCCAGACTGACATCCCACACTCCTCCAAACCGTATCGCAGGGTAATTGTCTGGGAGAGAGGAACGCTAAGAGGGGAAATAAAAATCTGAAAGTTCCTTACAGTGACATTAAGGATGAATTGATAATGAGAGAAAGAGTAGGCTGTGGAAGACAGTGAGAGTCTGTGCATGGACCCAGAGGGTGTAGTGAATGGATGCATTTTGTCAGTGCTCACTGGGACAGGGTTGATAATATATCGTGGAGATGCTCTGTGACACAATTAAATGAGTAAACATATATATAGAGAGAGATGGTTCTGAGTGGTCTGGCCTTCTTACAACCCAATAAATCTCCAAAGACGGGGGAAATGTGTCTCAGTTTACCGAATGAGGTGATGGAGGAAGTAGCAGGTACACGAGCAAACATTTTCAAATCCTCTCTGGCCACAGGAGAGTTGTCTGCAGACTGACCATGTGTTACTGTTATTCAAGAGGGAGCATGGGATATACCAGGCAGCTCCAGGCCGGTCAGGCTAATATCGTGGGTGGGACGTCTGTTGGAAGCAATTTTGGGAGATAGAATTAATCAGCATTTAAAGAGACTGGAGTTCAGGAAGAACAGTCAGAATGGCTCTGTTAAGGGGAGGTCAGGTCTGACCAATGGGATCGCACTGTTTAAGGAGGTGACCAGGTGCGTAAATAAGGGCAATACTTTCCTGTCGCCTGCTTGGAGGTCAGTGAGGCTTTTATCAGGATCCATACCGGAAACTGATGGATGAATATAAAAACTCAAGATCCAAGGAATTTGGCGCAGAATGCTGAGTGGCAGGAAGGAGACAGTGATGGCCCAATGAGAAATCTCTGTCCGTTCATGTCTCACTGTTGGGGACTTGCTGATGTGGCTGATAGAAAAGATGTAGGTTTGAATGGTGGAGGGTTAATCATTGGGCTCATGAATGATATGAAGATTGGTTGGGTGATAAATACTGAGGAGGATAGCCTTAGGTTACAGAAGGATGGAGATGGCCTTGTCAGATGGACTGATCAGTGACAACGGGTGAGGTGCCTGAAGACTGGAGGGTGGTTAATGATGGGCCATTATTGAAGTAAGGCTGCAAGGTACAGCCATTGTACTATGGAGCTGTGAGCCTGATGGCAGTGGTGGGTCAGCTGTTGGAGGGCATTCTGAGAGACAACTTACATACATTTGGAAAAGCAAGAATTGATTAGGGATGGTCAGCTTGGCTTTGTTTGTGGAAATGATGTGTCCAACTTGATGGAGCTTTTGAAGGGATGACCAAGGAGACAGATGAGAGGTTTTCACATGGGAGATTACTTAGTAAAAGGTTAGATGAGATGACATCCAGGGAGAGAGGACAACACGGTTCCTCAGTGGTTTGATTCTAACTCCCGGTGACTGTCTGTGTAGAGTTTACACATTCTCTCTGTATCTGTACGCGTTTCCTCCGGGTGATCCAGTTTCCTCCCACAGTCCAAAGATGCCATGGGAAATGCAGCATTACAGGAATAGAGTAGAGGATGTGAGTCTGGGTGGGATGCTGTTCAGACAGTCAGAGTGGGGCCAATGGATGGAATGGCTTGCTTCTACACTGTAGGAATTCTAAAATTAATCCAGAGAGACAAGTCATGTTCTGGGAACATGGGCTCCAATCTTGGACAGGAGTGGATGTGGGTCCTCACCGTCTGAAGGGGTTTGAACACAGTCTGAGGGGGGAGCTGGGCTGAGCCCTGAAGTGTTGAGGGTGTGAATGTTTTGTGGAGCTACTGTCTGAGGGACTTTGGGGGTTAAACACAACAAAGTGGTGCTTTCAGAGGTATTGAGGGGGCACTTTCTGAGGTACTGAGGGGGCACTTTCTGAGGTACTGAGGGGGCACTCTCTGAGGTACCGAGGGAGCACTCTCTGAGGTACCGGGGGAGCACTCTCTGAGGCACCGGGGGAGCACTCTCTGAGGCACCGGGGGAGCACTCTCTGAGGCACCGGGGGAGCACTCTCTGAGGCACCGGGGGAGCACTCTCTGAGGCACCGGGGGAGCACTCTCTGAGGCACCGGGGGAGCACTCTCTGAGGCACCGGGGGAGCACTCTCTGAGGCACCGGGGGAGCACTCTCTGAGGCACCGGGGGAGCACTCTCTGAGGCACCGGGGGAGCACTCTCTGAGGCACCGGGGGAGCACTCTCTGAGGCACCGGGGGAGCACTCTCTGAGGCACCGGGGGAGCACTTTCTGAGGTACTGAGGGGCACTTTCTGAGGTACTGAGGGGGCACTTTCTGAGGTACTGAGGGGGCACTTTCTGAGGTACTGAGGGGGCACTCTCTGAGGTACCGGGGGAGCACTCTCTGAGGCACCGGGGGAGCACTCTCTGAGGCACCGGGGGAGCACTCTCTGAGGCACCGGGGGAGCACTCTCTGAGGCACCGGGGGAGCACTCTCTGAGGCACCGGGGGAGCACTCTCTGAGGCACCGGGGGAGCACTCTCTGAGGCACCGGGGGAGCACTCTCTGAGGCACCGGGGGAGCACTCTCTGAGGCACCGGGGGAGCACTCTCTGAGGCACCGGGGGAGCACTCTCTGAGGCACCGGGGGAGCACTCTCTGAGGCACCGGGGGAGCACTCTCTGAGGCACCGGGGGAGCACTCTCTGAGGCACCGGGGGAGCACTCTCTGAGGCACCGGGGGAGCACTCTCTGAGGCACCGGGGGAGCACTCTCTGAGGCACCGGGGGAGCACTCTCTGAGGCACCGGGGGAGCACTCTCTGAGGCACCGGGGGAGCACTCTCTGAGGCACCGGGGGAGCACTCTCTGAGGCACCGGGGGAGCACTCTCTGAGGCACCGGGGGAGCACTCTCTGAGGCACCGGGGGAGCACTCTCTGAGGCACCGGGGGAGCACTCTCTGAGGCACCGGGGGAGCACTCTCTGAGGCACCGGGGGAGCACTCTCTGAGGCACCGGGGGAGCACTCTCTGAGGCACCGGGGGAGCACTCTCTGAGGCACCGGGGGAGCACTCTCTGAGGCACCGGGGGAGCACTCTCTGAGGCACCGGGGGAGCACTCTCTGAGGCACCGGGGGAGCACTCTCTGAGGCACCGGGGGAGCACTCTCTGAGGCACCGGGGGAGCACTCTCTGAGGCACCGGGGGAGCACTCTCTGAGGCACCGGGGGAGCACTCTCTGAGGCACCGGGGGAGCACTCTCTGAGGCACCGGGGGAGCACTCTCTGAGGCACCGGGGGAGCACTCTCTGAGGCACCGGGGGAGCACTCTCTGAGGCACCGGGGGAGCACTCTCTGAGGCACCGGGGGAGCACTCTCTGAGGCACCGGGGGAGCACTCTCTGAGGCACCGGGGGAGCACTCTCTGAGGCACCGGGGGAGCACTCTCTGAGGCACCGGGGGAGCACTCTCTGAGGCACCGGGGGAGCACTCTCTGAGGCACCGGGGGAGCACTCTCTGAGGCACCGGGGGAGCACTCTCTGAGGCACCGGGGGAGCACTCTCTGAGGCACCGGGGGAGCACTCTCTGAGGCACCGGGGGAGCACTCTCTGAGGCACCGGGGGAGCACTCTCTGAGGCACCGGGGGAGCACTCTCTGAGGCACCGGGGGAGCACTCTCTGAGGCACCGGGGGAGCACTCTCTGAGGCACCGGGGGAGCACTCTCTGAGGCACCGGGGGAGCACTCTCTGAGGCACCGGGGGAGCACTCTCTGAGGCACCGGGGGAGCACTCTCTGAGGCACCGGGGGAGCACTCTCTGAGGCACCGGGGGAGCACTCTCTGAGGCACCGGGGGAGCACTCTCTGAGGCACCGGGGGAGCACTCTCTGAGGCACCGGGGGAGCACTCTCTGAGGCACCGGGGGAGCACTCTCTGAGGCACCGGGGGAGCACTCTCTGAGGCACCGGGGGAGCACTCTCTGAGGCACCGGGGGAGCACTCTCTGAGGCACCGGGGGAGCACTCTCTGAGGCACCGGGGGAGCACTCTCTGAGGCATTGAGGTAGAACTATCTAGGGAATTGATGGAACATTATCCGACGTATTGAGGGAGCACTTTCTAAGATGCTGAGAGAGCTTTTTCTGAGGTACTGAGGGAGCACTACCTGAGGTATAGAGGGAGAACAATCTGAAATATTTAGGGAGCAATTTCTGAGGTATTGAGGTGGCACTTTCTGAGGTACTGAGGGAGAACTATCTGAAATATTGAGGCAGCACTATCTGAGTGATTGAGGGATCACTTTCTGATGTATTGTCGGAGCTCTTTCTGATGTACTGAGGGAGCACTTTCTGAGAAATTGTGGGAGCATTATCTTAGGTATAGTGGGAGAACCATCTGAAATATTGAGGGAGCACATTTTGAGGTGCTGAGGGAGCACTTTCTGAGGTACTGAGGGAGAACTATCTGAAATATTGAGGCAGCACTATCTGAGTGATTGAGGGATCACTTTCTGATGTATTGTCGGAGCTCTTTCTGATGTACTGAGGGAGCACTTTCTGAGAAATTGTGGGAGCATTATCTTAGGTATAGTGGGAGAACCATCTGAAATATTGAGGGAGCACATTTTGAGGTGCTGAGGGAGCACTTTCTGAGGTACTGAGGGAGCACTTTCTGAGGTACTGAGGGAGCACTTTATGAGGTGCTGAAGGAGCACTGACTCAGGTATTGAGTTGGCACTTTCTGAGGAATTCAGGGAGCACTTTTGAGGTACTGAGCGAGAACTATCTGAGGTACTGAGGGGCAAATATCTGAGGAATTGAGGGAGCACTTTCTGAGGTATTGAGGGAGAACTATCTGAGGTACTGAGGGGGCACTTTCTGAGGTACTGTGGGCGGCACGGTGGCACAGTGGTTAGCACTGCTGCCTCACAGCGCCTGAGACCCGGGTTCAGTTCCCGACTGTGTGGAGTTTGCACGTTCTCCCCGTGTCTGCGTGGGTTTCCTCCGGGTGCTCCGGTTTCCTCCCACACTCCAAAGATGTGCGGGTCAGGTGAATTGGCCATGCTAAATTGCCAGCAGTGTTAGGTAAAGGGGTAAATGTAGGGATATGGGTGGGTTACGCTTCGGCGGGTCGGTGTGGACTTGTTGGGCCGAAGGCCTGTTTCCACGCTGTAAATAATCTAATCTAATCTAATCACTTTCTGAGTTACTGAGGGAGCGCTGTCTGAGGTATTGAGGGGCTCTTTCTGATGTACTGAGGGGGCACTTTCTGAGGTACTGAGGAGAAGTATTTGAGGTATTGAGGGAATACAATCTGACGTATTGCGGGAGCACTTTGAGGTATTGAGGTTGAAATATCTGAGATATTGAGGGTGCATTTTCTGAGGTACTGAGGGAGCACTTTCTGAGGTATTGCGGGAGCACTATCTGAGGTACCGAGAGAGCACTTTGAGGTATTGAGGTAGCACTGTCTGAGGTATTAAGAGAGTAACTTTTTAGGAACTGAGGGATCCCTTTCTGAGGTCCTGAGGGATCCCTTTCTGAGGTCCTGAGGGATCCCTTTCTGAGGTCCTGAGGGATCCCTTTCTGAGGTCCTGAGGGATCCCTTTCTGAGGTCCTGAGGGATCCCTTTCTGAGGTCCTGAGGGATCCCTTTCTGAGGTCCTGAGGGAGAACAATTTGAGGTATTGAGGGAGAACTATCTGAGGTACTAAAGGAGCACTTTGTGATGTACTGAGGGAGAACTATTTGAGGCATTGAAGGCGAACAACCTGAGGTACTGAGGGAGAGCCATCTGAAGTATTGAGGAGGCAGTTTCTGGGGTACTGAGGGAGCACTTACTGATGTGCTGAGAGAGCAATTTCTGAGGCACTGAGGAAGTACTTTATGAGGTATTGAGTTAGCACTTTCTGAGGTACAGAGGGAGCAATTTCAGATGTACTGAGGAATTGAGGAAGCACTTTCTGAGGTATTGAGGGAACACTTTCTGAGGTACTGAGGGAGAACTATTTGAGGTATTGAGGGAGAATTATCTGAGGGATTGAGGGAGCACTTTCTGAGGTATTGAGGAAGAACTACCTGAGGTACTGAGGGGGCACTTTCTGAGGAACTGTGAGAGCACTTTCTGAGTTACTGAGGGAGCGCTGTTTGAGGAATTGAGGGGCACTTTCTGATGTACTGAGGTTGAACTATCTGGGGAATTGAGGGAGCACTATCTGATGTACTGAGGGAGCACTTTCTGAGGTACTAAGGCAGAGGTATTTGAGGTATTGAGGGAATACGATCTGAGATATTGCGGGAGCACTTTATGAGGTATTGAGGGAGCACTACCTGAGGTACTGAGAGAGCACTTTATGAGGTATTGAGTTTGAACTATCTGAGGTATTGAGGGAGCATTTTCTGAGGTATTGAGGGAGCGCTTTCTGAGGTTTTGAGGGAGCACTTTCTGAGGTACTGAGGGAGCACTTTCTGAGGTACTGAGGGAGCACTTTCTGAGGTACTGAGGGATCCCTTTCTGAGGTCCTGAGGGATCCCTTTCTGAGGTCCTGAGGGATCCCTTTCTGAGGTCCTGAGGGATCCCTTTCTGAGGTCCTGAGGGATCCCTTTCTGAGGTCCTGAGGGATCCCTTTCTGAGGTCCTGAGGGATCCCTTTCTGAGGTCCTGAGGGATCCCTTTCTGAGGTCCTGAGGGATCCCTTTCTGAGGTCCTGAGGGATCCCTTTCTGAGGTCCTGAGGGATCCCTTTCTGAGGTCCTGAGGGAGAACTATCTGAGGTACTGAGGGAGAACTATCTGAGGAATTGAGGGAGCACTTTCTGAGGTTCTGAGGGAGAACAATTTGAGGTATTGAGGGAGAACTATCTGAGGTACTAAAGGAGCACTTTGTGATGTACTGAGGGAGAACTATTTGAGGCATTGAAGGCGAACAACCTGAGGTACTGAGGGAGAGCCATCTGAAGTATTGAGGAGGCAGTTTCTGGGGTACTGAGGGAGCACTTACTGATGTGCTGAGAGAGCAATTTCTGAGGCACTGAGGAAGTACTTTATGAGGTATTGAGTTAGCACTTTCTGAGGTACAGAGGGAGCAATTTCAGATGTACTGAGGAATTGAGGAAGCACTTTCTGAGGTATTGAGGGAACACTTTCTGAGGTACTGAGGGAGAACTATTTGAGGTATTGAGGGAGAATTATCTGAGGGATTGAGGGAGCACTTTCTGAGGTATTGAGGAAGAACTACCTGAGGTACTGAGGGGGCACTTTCTGAGGAACTGTGAGAGCACTTTCTGAGTTACTGAGGGAGCGCTGTTTGAGGAATTGAGGGGCACTTTCTGATGTACTGAGGTTGAACTATCTGGGGAATTGAGGGAGCACTATCTGATGTACTGAGGGAGCACTTTCTGAGGTACTAAGGCAGAGGTATTTGAGGTATTGAGGGAATACGATCTGAGATATTGCGGGAGCACTTTATGAGGTATTGAGGGAGCACTACCTGAGGTACTGAGAGAGCACTTTATGAGGTATTGAGTTTGAACTATCTGAGGTATTGAGGGAGCATTTTCTGAGGTATTGAGGGAGCACTTTCTGAGGTACTGAGGGATCCCTTTCTGAGGTACTGAGGGATCCCTTTCTGAGGTACTGAGGGATCCCTTTCTGAGGTACTGAGGGATCCCTTTCTGAGGTACTGAGGGAGCACTTTCTGAGGCATTGAGGAGGCAGTTTCTGGGGTATTGAGGGAGCTCTTTTTGATGTGCTGAGAGAGCACTTTCTGAGGCAATGAGGAAGTACTTTATGAGGTATTGAGGGAACACTTTGTGAGGTACTGAGGGAGAACTACCTGAGGTTCTGAGGGAGAGCCATCTGAGATATTGAGGAGGCAGTTTCTGGGGTATTGAGGGAGCACTTTCTGAGGTATTGAGGGAGCACTTTCTGAGGTATTGAGGGAGAACGATCTGAGGTATTGAGGGAGAACTATCTGAGGTACTGAAGGGGCACTTTCTGTGGTACTGTGGGAGCTCTTTCTGAGTTACTGAGGGAGCGCTGTCTGAGGTACTGAGAGAGAAGTATTTGAGGTATTGACAGAATACAATCTGACGTATTGCGGGAGCATTTTCTGAGGTATTGAGGGAGCACGTTCTGAGGTATTGAGGGAGCACTATCTGTGGTATTGTGGGAGCACTTTCTGAGGTACTGAGACAGCACTTTCTAAGGTTATTGGGGAACACTGTCTGAGGTTATGAGGGAGCACTTTCTGAGTTATTGAGGGAGCACTATCTGAGGTATAGAGGGAGCACTTTCTGAAGAACAGAGGCAGCATTCTTGAGGTACTGAGGGAGCACTATCTGATGTACTGAGGAGCACTATCTGATGTACTGAGGGAGCACTATCTGATGTACTGAGGGAGCACTATCTGATGTACTGAGGGAGCACTATCTGATGTACTGAGGGAGCACTATCTGATGTACTGAGGGAGCACTATCTGATGTACTGAGGGAGCACTATCTGATGTACTGAGGGAGCACTATCTGATGTACTGAGGGAGCACTATCTGATGTACTGAGGGAGCACTATCTGATGTACTGAGGGAGCACTATCTGATGTACTGAGGGAGCACTATCTGATGTACTGAGGGAGCACTATCTGATGTACTGAGGGAGCACTATCTGATGTACTGAGGGAGCACTATCTGATGTACTGAGGGAGCACTATCTGATGTACTGAGGGAGCACTATCTGATGTACTGAGGGAGCACTATCTGATGTACTGAGGGAGCACTATCTGATGTACTGAGGGAGCACTATCTGATGTACTGAGGGAGCACTATCTGATGTACTGAGGGAGCACTATCTGATGTACTGAGGGAGCACTATCTGATGTACTGAGGGAGCACTATCTGATGTACTGAGGGAGCACTATCTGATGTACTGAGGGAGCACTATCTGATGTACTGAGGGAGCACTATCTGATGTACTGAGGGAGCACTATCTGATGTACTGAGGGAGCACTATCTGATGTACTGAGGGAGCACTATCTGATGTACTGAGGGAGCACTATCTGATGTACTGAGGGAGCACTATCTGATGTACTGAGGGAGCACTATCTGATGTACTGAGGGAGCACTATCTGATGTACTGAGGGAGCACTATCTGATGTACTGAGGGAGCACTATCTGATGTACTGAGGGAGCACTATCTGATGTACTGAGGGAGCACTATCTGATGTACTGAGGGAGCACTATCTGATGTACTGAGGGAGCACTATCTGATGTACTGAGGGAGCACTATCTGATGTACTGAGGGAGCACTATCTGATGTACTGAGGGAGCACTATCTGATGTACTGAGGGAGCACTTTCTGTGGTACTGAGGGAGCACTTTCTGTGTACTGAGGGAGCACTTTCTGTGGTACTGAGGGAGCACTTTCTGTGTACTGAGGGAGCACTTTCTGTGGTACTGAGGGAGCACTTTCTGTGGTACTGAGGGAGCACTTTCTGTGGTACTGAGGGAGCACTTTCTGTGGTACTGAGGGAGCACTTTCTGTGGTACTGAGGGAGCACTTTCTGTGGTACTGAGGGAGCACTTTCTGTGGTACTGAGGGAGCACTTTCTGTGGTACTGAGGGGAGCACTTTCTGTGGTACTGAGGGAGCACTTTCTGTGGTACTGAGGGAGCACTTTCTGTGGTACTGAGGGAGCACTTTCTGTGGTACTGAGGGAGCACTTTCTGTGGTACTGAGGGAGCACTTTCTGTGTACTGAGGGAGCACTTCTGTGGTACTGAGGGAGCACTTTCTGTGGTACTGAGGGAGCACTTTCTGTGGTACTGAGAGAGCATTTTCTGAGGTATTGAGGGAGCACTGTCAGAGGCATTGAGGGAGCACTATCTGATGTACTGAGGGAGCACTATCTGATGTACTGAGGGAGCACTATCTGATGTACTGAGGGAGCACTATCTGATGTACTGAGGGAGCACTATCTGATGTACTGAGGGAGCACTATCTGATGTACTGAGGGAGCACTATCTGATGTACTGAGGGAGCACTATCTGATGTACTGAGGAGCACTATCTGATGTACTGAGGGAGCACTATCTGATGTACTGAGGGAGCACTATCTGATGTACTGAGGGAGCACTATCTGATGTACTGAGGGAGCACTATCTGATGTACTGAGGGAGCACTATCTGATGTACTGAGGAGCACTATCTGATGTACTGAGGGAGCACTATCTGATGTACTGAGGGAGCACTATCTGATGTACTGAGGGAGCACTATCTGATGTACTGAGGGAGCACTATCTGATGTACTGAGGAGCACTATCTGATGTACTGAGGGAGCACTATCTGATGTACTGAGGGAGCACTATCTGATGTACTGAGGGAGCACTATCTGATGTACTGAGGGAGCACTATCTGATGTACTGAGGGAGCACTATCTGATGTACTGAGGGAGCACTATCTGATGTACTGAGGAGCACTATCTGATGTACTGAGGGAGCACTATCTGATGTACTGAGGGAGCACTATCTGATGTACTGAGGGAGCACTATCTGATGTACTGAGGGAGCACTATCTGATGTACTGAGGGAGCACTATCTGATGTACTGAGGGAGCACTATCTGATGTACTGAGGGAGCACTATCTGATGTACTGAGGGAGCACTATCTGATGTACTGAGGGAGCACTATCTGATGTACTGAGGGAGCACTATCTGATGTACTGAGGGAGCACTATCTGATGTACTGAGGGAGCACTTTCTGTGGTACTGAGGGAGCACTTTCTGTGGTACTGAGGGAGCACTTTCTGTGGTACTGAGGGAGCACTTTCTGTGGTACTGAGGGAGCACTTTCTGTGGTACTGGGGGAGCACTTTCTGTGGTACTGAGGGAGCACTTTCTGTGGTACTGAGGGAGCACTTTCTGTGGTACTGAGGGAGCACTTTCTGTGGTACTGAGAGAGCATTTTCTGAGGTATGAGGGAGCACTGTCAGAGGCATTGAGGGAGCACTATCTGATGTACTGAGGGAGCACTATCTGATGTACTGAGGGAGCACTATCTGATGTACTGAGGGAGCACTATCTGATGTACTGAGGGAGCACTATCTGATGTACTGAGGGAGCACTATCTGATGTACTGAGGGAGCACTATCTGATGTACTGAGGGAGCACTATCTGATGTACTGAGGGAGCACTATCTGAGGTACTGAGGGAGCACTATCTGAGGTACTGAGGGAGCACTATCTGAGGTACTGAGGGAGCACTATCTGAGGTACTGAGGGAGCACTATCTGAGGTACTGAGGGAGCACTATCTGAGGTACTGAGGAGCACTATCTGAGGTACTGAGGGAGCACTATCTGAGGTACTGAGGGAGCACTATCTGAGGTACTGAGGGAGCACTATCTGAGGTACTGAGGGAGCACTATCTGAGGTACTGAGGGAGCACTATCTGAGGTACTGAGGGAGCACTATCTGAGGTACTGAGGGAGCACTATCTGAGGTACTGAGGGAGCACTATCTGAGGTACTGAGGGAGCACTATCTGAGGTACTGAGGGAGCACTATCTGAGGTACTGAGGGAGCACTATCTGAGGTACTGAGGGAGCACTTTCTGAGTACTGAGGGAGCACTTTCTGAGGTACTGAGGGAGCACTTTCTGAGGTACTGAGGGAGCACTATCTGATGTACTGAGGGAGCACTATCTGATGTACTGAGGGAGCACTATCTGATGTACTGAGGGAGCACTATCTGATGTACTGAGGGAGCACTATCTGATGTACTGAGGGAGCACTATCTGATGTACTGAGGGAGCACTATCTGATGTACTGAGGGAGCACTATCTGATGTACTGAGGGAGCACTATCTGATGTACTGAGGGAGCACTATCTGATGTACTGAGGGAGCACTGTCAGAGGCATTGAGGGAGCACTGTCAGAGGCATTGAGGGAGCACTATCTGATGTACTGAGGGAGCACTATCTGATGTACTGAGGAGCACTATCTGATGTACTGAGGGAGCACTATCTGATGTACTGAGGGAGCACTATCTGATGTACTGAGGGAGCACTACTGAGGTACTGAGGGAGCACTATCTCATGTACTGAGGGAGCACTATCTGAGGTACTGAGGGAGCACTATCTGAGGTACTGAGGGAGCACTATCTGAGGTGCTGAGGGAGCACTTTCTGAGGTACTGAGGAGCACTATCTGATGTACTGAGGGAGCACTATCTGATGTACTGAGGGAGCACTGTCTGAGGCATTGAGGGAGCACTGTCAGAGGCATTGAGGGAGCACTATCTGATGTACTGAGGGAGCACTATCTGATGTACTGAGGAGCACTATCTGATGTACTGAGGGAGCACTATCTGATGTACTGAGGGAGCACTATCTGATGTACTGAGGGAGCACTATCTGATGTACTGAGGGAGCACTATCTGATGTACTGAGGGAGCACTATCTGAGGTACTGAGGGAGCACTATCTGAGGTACTGAGGGAGCACTATCTGAGGTACTGAGGGAGCACTATCTGAGGTACTGAGGGAGCACTATCTGAGGTACTGAGGGAGCACTATCTGAGGTACTGAGGGAGCACTATCTGAGGTACTGAGGGAGCACTATCTGAGGTACTGAGGGAGCACTATCTGAGGTACTGAGGGAGCACTATCTGAGGTACTGAGGGAGCACTATCTGAGGTACTGAGGGAGCACTATCTGAGGTACTGAGGGAGCACTATCTGAGGTACTGAGGGAGCACTATCTGAGGTACTGAGGGAGCACTTTCTGAGGTACTGAGGGAGCACTTTCTGAGGTACTGAGGGAGCACTTTCTGAGGTACTGAGGGAGCACTTTCTGAGGTACTGAGGGAGCACTTTCTGAGGTACTGAGGGAGCACTTTCTGAGGTACTGAGGGAGCACTTTCTGAGGTACTGAGGGAGCACTATCTGAGGTACTGAGGGAGCACTTTGTGAGGTACTGAGGGAGAACTATTTGAGGTATTGAGGGATGAACTACCTGAGGTACTGAGGGAGAGCCATATGAGATATTGAGGAGGCAGTTTCTGGGGTACTGAGGGAGCAATTTCAGAGGAATTGAGGTAGCAATTTCTGAGGTATTGAGGGAGCATTTTCTGAGGTACTGAGGGAGAACTATCTGGGGAATTGAGGGAGCATTATCTGAGGTATTGAGGGAGCACTTTCTGTGGTACTGAGAGAGCATTTTCTGAGGTATTGAGGGAGCACTGTCAGAGGCATTGAGGGAGCATTTTCTGCGGCACTGAGGGAGAACGATCTGAGGTATTGAGGGAGAACTATCCGAGGGATTGAAGGAGCACTTTCTGAGTGTATTGAGGGAGAAATATCTGAGGTACTGAGGGGGCACTTTCTGAGGTAGTGTGGGAGCACTTTCTGAGTTACTGAGGGAGCGCTGTCTGAGGTATTGAGGGGCACCTTCTGATGTACTGAGTTAGCACTTTCTGAGGTACTGAGGGAGAAGTATTTGAGGGATTGAGGGAATGCGATCTGATGTATCGCGGGAGTACTTTATGAGGTATTGAGGTTGAACTATCTGAGATATTGAGGGAGCACTTTCTGAGGTACTGAGGGAGCACTTTCTGAGGTACTGAGAGAGCGCATTCTGAGGTTATTGGGGAACACTGTCTGAGGTTATGGGGGAGCACTTTCTGAGTTATTGAGGGAGCACTATCTGAGGTATAGAGGGAGCACTTTCTGAGGAACTGAGGCAGCATTCTTGGGGTATTGAGGGAGCACTATCTGATGTACTAAGGGAGCACTTTCTGATGTACTGAGTTGGCACTTTCTGAGGTACTGAGGGAGAAGTATTTGAGGTATTGAGGGAATACGATATGTGGTACCAAGAGAGCACTTTGAGGTATTGAGGTAGCACTGTCTGAGGTATTAAGAGAGCAACTTTTGAGGTACTGAGGGAGAACTATCTGAGGTACTGAGGGAGACCTATCTGAGGAATTGAGGGAGCACTTCCTGAGGTGCTGAGAGAGAACTATTTGAGGTTTTGAGGGAGAACTGTCTGAGGTACTAAAGGAGCACTTTGTGAGGTACTGAGGGAGAACTATTTGAGGCATTGAAGGCGAACTACCTGAGGTACTGAGGGAGATCCATCTGAGGTATTGAGGAGGCAGTTTCTGGGGTATTGAGGGAGCTCTTTCTGATGTGCTGAGAGAGCACTTTCTGAGGCAATGAGGAAGTACTTTATGAGGAATTGAGGGAACACTTTCTGAGGAACTGAGGAAGAACTATTTGAGGTATTGAGGGAGAACTACCTGAGGTTCTGAGGGAGAGCCATCTGAGATATTGAGGATGCAGTTTCTGGGGTACTGAGGGAGCACTTTCAGAGGAATTGAGGTAGCACTTTCTGTGGTACTGTGGGAGAACTATCTGGGGAATTGAGGGAGCACATTCTGAGGTACTGAGGGAGCACATTCTGAGGTACTGAGGGAGCACGTTCTGAGGTACTGAGGGAGCACGTTCTGAGGTACTGAGGGAGCACGTTCTGAGGTACTGAGGGAGCACGTTCTGAGGTACTGAGGGAGCACGTTCTGAGGTACTGAGGGAGCACGTTCTGAGGTACTGAGGGAGCACGTTCTGAGGTACTGAGGGAGCACGTTCTGAGGTACTGAGGGAGCACGTTCTGAGGTACTGAGGGAGCACGTTCTGAGGTACTGAGGGAGCACGTTCTGAGGTACTGAGGGAGCACGTTCTGAGGTACTGAGGGAGCACGTTCTGAGGTACTGAGGGAGCACGTTCTGAGGTACTGAGGGAGCACGTTCTGAGGTACTGAGGGAGCACGTTCTGAGGTACTGAGGGAGCACGTTCTGAGGTACTGAGGGAGCACGTTCTGAGGTACTGAGGGAGCACGTTCTGAGGTACTGAGGGAGCACGTTCTGAGGTACTGAGGGAGAAATATCTGAGGTACTGAGGGGGCACTTTCTGAGGTACTGTGGGAGCACTCTGAGTTACTGAGGGAGCGCTGTCTGAGGTATTGAGGGGCACTTTCTGATGTCCTGAGGTAGCACTTTCTGAGGTACTGAGGGAGAAGTATTTGAGGTATTGAGGGAATACAATCTGACGTATTGCGGGAGCACTTTCTGAGGTATTGAGTTTGAACTATCTGAGATATTGAGGGAGCATTTTCTGAGGTATTGAGGGAGCACGTTCTGAGGTATTGAGGGAGCACTATCTGAGGTATTGTGGGAGCACTTTATGAGGTACTGAGTGAGCACTTTCTAAGGTTATTGGGGAACACTGTCTGAGGTTATGAGGGAGCACTTCCTGAGTTATTGAGAGAACACTATCTGAGGTATAGAGGGAGCACTTTCTGAAGAACTGAGGCAGCATTCTTGAGGTACTGAGGGAGCACTACCTGATGTACTGAGGGAGCACTTTCTGAGGTAATGAAGGAGAAGTATTTGAGGTATTGAGGGAATACGATCTGACGTATTGCGGGAGCACTTTATGAGGTATTGAGTTTGAACTATCTGAGATATTGAGGGAGCATTTTCTGAGGTATTGAGTTAGCACTTTCTGTGGTATTGAGGGAGAACTACCTGAGGCACTGAGGGGGCACTTTCTGAGGTACTGAGGGAGCACTTTCTGAGTTACTGAGGGAGCGCTGTCTGAGGTATTGAGGGTCACTTTCTGATGTACTGAGGGAGCACTTTCTGAGGTACTGAGGGAGAAGTATTTGAGGCATTGAGGGAATACGATCTGACGTATTGCGCGAGCACTTTATGAGGTATTGAGTTTGAACTATCTGAGATATTGAGGGAGCATTTTATGAGGTATTGAGATAGCACTTTATGAGGTATTGAGGTAGCACTGTCTGAGGTATTAAGAGAGCACCTTTTGAGGTACTGAGGGATCACTTTCTGAGGTCCTGAAGGTGCACTTTATGAGGTTCTGGGGGAGCACTGTCTGAGGAATTGAGGGAGAACTATCTGAGGTACTGAAGGAGAACTATCTGAGGTACTGAGGGAGAACTATCTGAGGAACTAAGGGAGCACTTTGTGAGGTACTGAGGGTGAACTATTTGAGTTACTGAGGGAGAACTATCGGAGGTACTGAAGGAGCACTTTGTGAGGTATTGAGGGAGAACTATCTGAGGAACTAAGGGAGCACTTTGTGAGGTACTGAGGTAGAACTATTTGGGGTACTGAGCGAGAGCCATCTGAGGTATTGAGGAGGCAGTTTCTGGGGTACTGAGGGAGCACGTTCTGAGGTACTGAGGGAGCACGTTCTGAGGTACTGAGGGAGCACGTTCTGAGGTACTGAGAGAGCACTTTCTGAGGCACTGAGGAAGTACTATATGAGGTATTGAGGTAGCACTGCCTGAGGTACAGAGGGAGCAATTTCATATGTACTGAGGAATTGAGGTCGCACTTCCTGAGGTATTGAGGGAATACTTTCTGAGTTACAGAGGGAACACTTTGAGTTATTGAGGGAGCATTTTCTGAGGTACTGAGGGAGAACTGTCAGGGGAATTGAGGGAGCATTATCTGAGATATTGAGGGAGAACTATCTGAAGTATTGAGGGAGCACTTTCGGAGGTTTTGAGGGAGCACTATCTGAGGTATTGAAGGAGCACTATCTGAGGCATAGAGGGAGAACAATCTGAAATATTTATAAAGCAATTTCTGAGGTATTGAGGTGGCACTTTCTGAGGTACTGAGGGAGAACTATCTGAAATATTGAGGGAGCACCATCTGAGGGATTGAGGGAGCACTTTCTGAGGGATTGAGATAGCACTGTCTGAGGGATTGAGATAGCACTGTCTGAGGTATTGAGGGAGCACTGTCTGAGGTATTGAGGGAGCACTGTCTGAGGTATTGAGGGAGCACTGTCTGAGGTATTGAGGGAGCACTGTCTGAGGTATTGAGGGAGCACTGTCTGAGGTATTGAGGGAGCACTGTCTGAGGTATTGAGGGAGCACTGTCTGAGGTATTGAGGGAGCACTGTCTGAGGTATTGAGGGAGCACTGTCTGAGGTATTGAGGGAGCACTTTCTGAGGTATTGAGGGAGCACTTTCTGAGGTATGAGGGAGCACGATCTGAGGTATTGAGGGAGCACGATCTGAGGTATTGAGGGAGCACGATCTGAGGTATTGAGGGAGCACGATCTGAGGTATTGAGGGAGCACGATCTGAGGTATTGAGGGAGCACGATCTGAGGTATTGAGGGAGCACGATCTGAGGTATTGAGGGAGCACGATCTGAGGTATTGAGGGAGCACGATCTGAGGTATTGAGGGAGCACGATCTGAGGTATTGAGGGAGCACGATCTGAGGTATTGAGGGAGCACGATCTGAGGTATTGAGGGAGCACGATCTGAGGTATTGAGGGAGCACGATCTGAGGTATTGAGGGAGCACGATCTGAGGTATTGAGGGAGCACGATCTGAGGTATTGAGGGAGCACGATCTGAGGTATTGAGGGAGCACGATCTGAGGTATTGAGGGAGCACGATCTGAGGTATTGAGGGAGCACGATCTGAGGTATTGAGGGAGCACGATCTGAGGTATTGAGGGAGCACGATCTGAGGTATTGAGGGAGCACGATCTGAGGTATTGAGGGAGCACGATCTGAGGTATTGAGGGAGCACGATCTGAGGTATTGAGGGAGCACGATCTGAGGTATTGAGGGAGAACGATCTGAGGTATTGAGGGAGAACGATCTGAGGTATTGAGGGAGAACGATCTGAGGTATTGAGGGAGAACGATCTGAGGTATTGAGGGAGAACGATCTGAGGTATTGAGGGAGAACGATCTGAGGTATTGAGGGAGAACGATCTGAGGTATTGAGGGAGAACGATCTGAGGTATTGAGGGGCACTTTATGAGGTATTGAGGGGCACTTTATGAGGTATTGAGGGGGCACTTTATGAGGTATTGAGGGGGCACTTTATGAGGTATTGAGGGGGCACTTTATGAGGTATTGAGGGGGCACTTTATGAGGTATTGAGGGAGAACGATCTGAGGTATTGAGGGAGAACGATCTGAGGTATTGAGGGGGCACTTTATGAGGTATTGAGGGGGCACTTTATGAGGTATTGAGGGGGCACTTTATGAGGTATTGAGGGGGCACTTTATGAGGTGTTGAGGGGGCACTTTATGAGGTGTTGAGGGAGAACGATCTGAGGTATTGAGGGGGCACTTTGAGGTATTGAGGGGGCACTTTATGAGGTATTGAGGGGGCACTTTATGAGGTATTGAGGGGCACTTTATGAGGTATTGAGGGGGCACTTTATGAGGTATTGAGGGAGAACTACCTGATGAACTGAGGGAGAGCCATCTGAGATATTGAGGAGGCAATTTCTGGGGTACTGAGGGAGCACTTTCAGAGGAATTGAGGTAGCACTTTCTGAGGTATTGAGGGAGCACTTTCTGAGGTATTGAAGGAGCACTATCTGAGGTATAGAGAGAGAACGATCTGAAATATTGAGGGAGCAGTTTCTGAGGTATTGAGGGGCACTTTCTGAGGTTTTGAGGGAGCACTTTGTGAGGTACTGAGGGAGAACTATTTGAGGTATTGAGGGAGAACTACCTGAGGTACTGAGGGAGAGCCATCTGCGGTATTGAGGAGGCAGTTTCTGGGGTACTGAGGGATCACTTTCTGAGGTATGAGGGAACACTTTCTGAAGTACTGAGAGAGCACTTTATGAGGTAATGAGGTAGCACTGTCTGAGGTATTAAGAGAGCACTTTTTAAGGTACTGAGGGAGCAATTTCAGATGTCCTGAGGAATTGATTTAGCACTTTCTGGGGTATTGAGGGAACACTTTCTGAGTTACTGAGGGAACACTTTCTGAGGTACTGAGGGAGCACTTTCTGAGGTAATGAACACTTTCTGTTGGTTTTGAGGGAGCATTGCTGAGGTACTGAGAGAGCACTGTCTGAGGTACTGAGGGATCACTATCTGAGGTATTGTGGGAGCACTATCTGAGGTAGGACTTTCTGAGGTATTGAGGTATCACTTTCTGAGGTATTGAGGGAGCACTTTCAGACATATTGAGGGAGCACTTTAACATGTATTGAGGGAGAACGATCTGAGGTATTGAGGGAGCACTATCTGAGGTATTGAGAGAGCACTTTCTGATGGACTGAGGGAGTACTTTATGAGGTACTGAGGGAGGAGTGTCTGAGGTATTGAGGGGGCACTTCGTGAGGTACTAAGGGAGAACTATTTGAGCCTTTGAGGGAGAACGATCTGAGGTATTGAGGGAGAACCATCTGAGGTACTGAGGGAGCACTTTCTGAGGTACTGAGGGAGCGCTTTCTGAGGTACTGAGGGAGCGCTTTCTGAGGTACTGAGGGAGCGCTTTCTGAGGTACTGAGGGAGCGCTTTCTGAGGTACTGAGGGAGCGCTTTCTGAGGTACTGAGGGAGCGCTTTCTGAGGTACTGAGGGAGCGCTTTCTGAGGTACTGAGGGAGCGCTTTCTGAGGTACTGAGGGAGCGCTTTCTGAGGTACTGAGGGAGCGCTTTCTGAGGTACTGAGGGAGCGCTTTCTGAGGTACTGAGGGAGCGCTTTCTGAGGTACTGAGGGAGCGCTTTCTGAGGTACTGAGGGAGCGCTTTCTGAGGTACTGAGGGAGCGCTTTCTGAGGTACTGAGGGAGCGCTTTCTGAGGTACTGAGGGAGCGCTTTCTGAGGTACTGAGGGAGCGCTTTCTGAGGTACTGAGGGAGCGCTTTCTGAGGTACTGAGGGAGCGCTTTCTGAGGTACTGAGGGAGCGCTTTCTGAGGTACTGAGGGAGCGCTTTCTGAGGTACTGAGGGAGCGCTTTCTGAGGTACTGAGGGAGCGCTTTCTGAGGTACTGAGGGAGCGCTTTCTGAGGTACTGAGGGAGCGCTTTCTGAGGTACTGAGGGAGCGCTTTCTGAGGTACTGAGGGAGCGCTTTCTGAGGTACTGAGGGAGCGCTTTCTGAGGTACTGAGGGAGCGCTTTCTGAGGTACTGAGGGAGCGCTTTCTGAGGTACTGAGGGAGCGCTTTCTGAGGTACTGAGGGAGCGCTTTCTGAGGTACTGAGGGAGCGCTTTCTGAGGTACTGAGGGAGCGCTTTCTGAGGTACTGAGGGAGCGCTTTCTGAGGTACTGAGGGAGCGCTTTCTGAGGTACTGAGGGAGCGCTTTCTGAGGTACTGAGGGAGCGCTTTCTGAGGTACTGAGGGAGCGCTTTCTGAGGTACTGAGGGAGCGCTTTCTGAGGTACTGAGGGAGCGCTTTCTGAGGTACTGAGGGAGCGCTTTCTGAGGTACTGAGGGAGCGCTTTCTGAGGTACTGAGGGAGCGCTTTCTGAGGTACTGAGGGAGCGCTTTCTGAGGTACTGAGGGAGCGCTTTCTGAGGTACTGAGGGAGCGCTTTCTGAGGTACTGAGGGAGCGCTTTCTGAGGTACTGAGGGAGCGCTTTCTGAGGTACTGAGGGAGCGCTTTCTGAGGTACTGAGGGAGCGCTTTCTGAGGTACTGAGGGAGCGCTTTCTGAGGTACTGAGGGAGCGCTTTCTGAGGTACTGAGGGAGCGCTTTCTGAGGTACTGAGGGAGCGCTTTCTGAGGTACTGAGGGAGCGCTTTCTGAGGTACTGAGGGAGCGCTTTCTGAGGTACTGAGGGAGCGCTTTCTGAGGTACTGAGGGAGCGCTTTCTGAGGTACTGAGGGAGCGCTTTCTGAGGTACTGAGGGAGCGCTTTCTGAGGTACTGAGGGAGCGCTTTCTGAGGTACTGAGGGAGCGCTTTCTGAGGTACTGAGGGAGCGCTTTCTGAGGTACTGAGGGAGCGCTTTCTGAGGTACTGAGGGAGCGCTTTCTGAGGTACTGAGGGAGCGCTTTCTGAGGTACTGAGGGAGCGCTTTCTGAGGTACTGAGGGAGCGCTTTCTGAGGTACTGAGGGAGCGCTTTCTGAGGTACTGAGGGAGCGCCTTCTGAGGTACTGAGGGAGCGCCTTCTGAGGTACTGAGGGAGCGCCTTCTGAGGTACTGAGGGAGCGCCTTCTGAGGTACTGAGGGAGCGCCTTCTGAGGTACTGAGGGAGCGCCTTCTGAGGTACTGAGGGAGCGCCTTCTGAGGTACTGAGGGAGCGCCATCTGAGGTACTGAGGGAGCGCCATCTGAGGTACGGAGGGAGCGCCTTCTGAGGTACGGAGGGAGCGCCTTCTGAGGTACGGAGGGGGCGCCTTCTCAGGTACGGAGGGGGCGCCTTCTCAGGTACGGAGGGGGCGCCTTCTCAGGTACGGAGGGGGCGCCTTCTCAGGTACGGAGGGGGCGCCTTCTCAGGTACGGAGGGGGCGCCTTCTCAGGTACGGAGGGGGCGCCTTCTCAGGTACGGAGGGGGCGCCTTCTCAGGTACGGAGGGGGCGCCTTCTCAGGTACGGAGGGGGCGCCTTCTCAGGTACGGAGGGGGCGCCTTCTCAGGTACGGAGGGGGCGCCTTCTCAGGTACGGAGGGGGCGCCTTCTCAGGTACGGAGGGGGCGCCTTCTCAGGTACGGAGGGGGCGCCTTCTCAGGTACGGAGGGGGCGCCTTCTCAGGTACGGAGGGGGCGCCTTCTCAGGTACGGAGGGGGCGCCTTCTCAGGTACGGAGGGGGCGCCTTCTCAGGTACGGAGGGGGCGCCTTCTCAGGTACGGAGGGGGCGCCTTCTCAGGTACGGAGGGGGCGCCTTCTCAGGTACGGAGGGGGCGCCTTCTCAGGTACGGAGGGGGCGCCTTCTCAGGTACGGAGGGGGCGCCTTCTCAGGTACGGAGGGGGCGCCTTCTCAGGTACGGAGGGGGCGCCTTCTCAGGTACGGAGGGGGCGCCTTCTCAGGTACGGAGGGGGCGCCTTCTCAGGTACGGAGGGGGCGCCTTCTCAGGTACGGAGGGGGCGCCTTCTCAGGTACGGAGGGGGCGCCTTCTCAGGTACGGAGGGGGCGCCTTCTCAGGTACGGAGGGGGCGCCTTCTCAGGTACGGAGGGGGCGCCTTCTCAGGTACGGAGGGGGCGCCTTCTCAGGTACGGAGGGGGCGCCTTCTCAGGTACGGAGGGGGCGCCTTCTCAGGTACGGAGGGGGCGCCTTCTCAGGTACGGAGGGGGCGCCTTCTCAGGTACGGAGGGGGCGCCTTCTCAGGTACGGAGGGGGCGCCTTCTCAGGTACGGAGGGGGCGCCTTCTCAGGTACGGAGGGGGCGCCTTCTCAGGTACGGAGGGGGCGCCTTCTCAGGTACGGAGGGGGCGCCTTCTCAGGTACGGAGGGGGCGCCTTCTCAGGTACGGAGGGGGCGCCTTCTCAGGTACGGAGGGGGCGCCTTCTCAGGTACGGAGGGGGCGCCTTCTCAGGTACGGAGGGGGCGCCTTCTCAGGTACGGAGGGGGCGCCTTCTCAGGTACGGAGGGGGCGCCTTCTCAGGTACGGAGGGGGCGCCTTCTCAGGTACGGAGGGGGCGCCTTCTCAGGTACGGAGGGGGCGCCTTCTCAGGTACGGAGGGGGCGCCTTCTCAGGTACGGAGGGGGCGCCTTCTCAGGTACGGAGGGGGCGCCTTCTCAGGTACGGAGGGGGCGCCTTCTCAGGTACGGAGGGGGCGCCTTCTCAGGTACGGAGGGGGCGCCTTCTCAGGTACGGAGGGGGCGCCTTCTCAGGTACGGAGGGGGCGCCTTCTCAGGTACGGAGGGGGCGCCTTCTCAGGTACGGAGGGGGCGCCTTCTCAGGTACGGAGGGAGCAATTTCTGAGCTGCTGAGGGAGTACTATTTGAGGTATTGTGGGAGAACCATTTGAGGTATTGTGGGAGAACCATTTGAGGTACTGAGGGAGAACCATTTGAGGTACTGAGGGAGAACCATTTGAGGTACTGAGGGAGAACCATTTGAGGTACTGAGGGAGAACCATTTGAGGTACTGAGGGAGAACCATTTGAGGTACTGAGGGAGAACCATTTGAGGTACTGAGGGAGAACCATTTGAGGTACTGAGGGAGAACCATTTGAGGTACTGAGGGAGAACCATTTGAGGTACTGAGGGAGAACCATCTGAGGTACTGAGGGAGAACTATTTGTGGTACTGAGGGAGAACTATTTGTGGTACTAAGGGAGCACTTTGTGAGGTACTGAGGGAGAACTATTTGTGGTATTGAGGGAGAACCATCTGAGGTACTGAGGGAGAACCATCTGAGGTACTGAGGGAGCACTTTCTGAGGAATTGAGGAACACTTTCTGAGGTTTTGAGGGAGCATTTCTGAGTACTGAGAGAGCACAGGCTGAGGTAATGAGGGTTCACTATCTGAGTAATTGTGGGAGCACTATCTGAAGTACTGAGGTAGGACTTTCTGAGGTATTGAGAGATCACTTTCAGAAGTATTGAGGGAGCACTTTCAGACGTATTAATGCAGCACTTTAACAGGTATTGAGGGTTCACTATCTGAGTTATTGAGGGAGAACTATCTGAGTTATTGAGGGAGAACTATCTGAGTTATTGAGGGAGCACTTTCTGAGGTATTTAGGGAGCACTTTCTGAGGTATTTAGGGAGCACTTTCTGAGGTATTTAGGGAGCACTTTCTGAGGTATTTAGGGAGCACTTTCTGAGGTATTTAGGGAGCACTTTCTGAGGTACTGAGGGACAACTATCAGGGAAATTGAGGGAGCATAATCTGAGATATTGAGGGAGCAGATTCTGAGGTACTGAGGGAGCACTTTCTGAGGTACTGAGGGAGATCTTCTGAGGTATTGATGGAGCAATTTCTGAGGTACTGAGGGAGAACAATCTGGGGAATTGAGGGAGCATTATCTGAGGTATGGAGGGAGCACTGTCTGAGGTATTGAGCGAGCACTTTCTGAGGTACTGAGGGAGTACTATTTGAGTTATGGTGGGAGAACTATTTGAGGTACTGAGGGAGAACTACCTGAGGTACTGAGGGAGAACCATCTGAGGTACTGAGGGAGCACTTTCTGAGGAACTGAGGAACACTTTCTGAGGTTTGGAGGGAGCATTTCTGAATACTGAGAGAGCACAGGCTGACGTACTGAGGGATCACTATCTGAGTAATTGTGGGAGCACTATCTGAGGTACTGAGGTAGGACTTTCTGAGGTATTGAGGGATCACTTTCAGACGTATTGAGGGAGCACTTTCAGACGTATGAATGCGGCACTTTAACAGGTATTGTGAGAGAACTATCTGAGATAGTGAGTGAGCATTTTCTGTGGTATTGAGGGAGAACGATCTGAGGTATTGAGGGAGCACTTTCTTTGGTACTGAGGGAGAGCTATCTGAGGTACTGAGGGAGCACCGTCTGAAGTATTGAGAGAGCACTTTCTGAGGTACTGAGGGAACACTTTCTGAGGAACTGAGGAACACTTTCTGAGGTTTTGAGGGAGCATTTCTGAGATACTGCGAGAGCACTTTCTGAGGTACAGAGGGATCACTATCTGAGGTATTGTGGGAGCACTATCTGAGGGAGGACTTTCTGAGGTGTTGAGGGAGCACTGTCTGAGGTATTGTGGGAGCACTTTAACATGTATTGAGGGAGAACTATCTGAGATATTGAGTGAGCATTTTCTGAGGTATTGAGGGAACACTTTCTGAGGTGCTGAGGGAGCACTTTCTGATGTATTGAGTTGGCACTTTCTGAGGTATTCACGGAGCACTTTCTGAGGTACTTAGGGAGATCTATCTGAGGTTCTGAGGGAGCACTATCTGAGGTATTGGGGGAGCACTTTCTGAAGTAATGAGGAAGCACTTTCTGAGTTACTGAGAGAGCGCTTTCTGAGGTTATTGGGGACACTATCTGAGGTTATGAAGGAGCACTTTCTGAGGAACTGAGGCAGCATTCTTGAAGTATTGATGGAGCACTTTCTGAGGTACTGAGCGAGCACTTTCTGAGTTATTGAGGGAGCACTATCTGAGCTATTGAGGGAGCACTACTTGAGGTATTTAGGGAGCACTTTCTGAGGTACTGTGGGAGAACTAGCAGGGGAATTGAGGGAGCATAATCTGAGGTATTGAGGGAGCACTTTCTGAGGTATTAAGAGTGCACTTTCTGAGGTACTGAGGGAGCACGGTCTGAGGTATTGAGTGAACACTGCCTGAGGTATTGAGGAAGAAATACCTGAGGTACTGAGGGAGAACTATCTGAGGTATTGAGGGAGCACTTTGTGAGGTACTGAGGGAGAAATATTTGAGGTATTGAGGGAGAACTACCTGAGGTACTGAGGGATAGCCATCTGAGGTATTGAGGAGGCAGTTTCTGGGGTATTGAGGGAGAACTTTCTGAGGAACTGAGGCAGCATTCTTGAGGTATTGAGGGAGCACTTTCTGATGTACTGAGGGAGCACTTTCTGAGATACTGAGGGAGCACATTATGAGGTACTGAGGGAGCACTGTCTGAGTTATTGAGTGAACACTGTCTGAGGTTTTGAGGGAGAACTATCTGAGGTTTTGAGGGAGAACTATCTGAGGTTTTGAGGGAGAACTATCTGAGGTTTTGAGGGAGCACTTTCTGAGGTACTGAGGGAGAAATATCTGAGGTACTGAGGGAGAACTATCTGAGGAATTGTGGGAGCACTTTCTGAGATACTGAGGAAGAACTTTCTGATGTACTGTTGAAGCACTTTCTGAGGTACTGAGGGAGCACTTTATGAGGTACTGGGGGAGCATTGTCTGAGGTATTGAGGGGACACTTTCTGAGGAATTACGGGAGTACTTTCTGAGTTACTGAGGGAGAACTATTTGAGGTATTGAGGGGGAACTATCTGAGGTACTAAGGGAGCACTTTGTGAGGTTCTGAGGGAGAACTATTTGAGGTATTGAGGGAGAACTACCTGGGGTACTGAGCAAAAGCCATCTGAGGTATTGAGGCAGTTTCTGGGGTACTGAGGGAGCACTTTCTGAGGTACTGAGGGAACACTTTCTGAGATACTGAGGGAGCACTACCTTAAGTGCCGAGAAAGCACTTTATGAGGTAATGTGGTAGCAGTGTCTGAGGTATTAAGAGAGCACTTTTTGAGGTACTGAGGGGCACTTACTGAGGTACTGAGGGAGCAATTTCAGATGTGCTGAGGGAGCATTATCTGGTGAATTGAGGGAGCATTATCTGAGGAACTGAGGGAGCACTTTCTGAGGTATGGAGGGAGCACTTTCTGAGGTATGGAGGGAGCACTGTCTGAGGTATTGAGGGAGCACTTTCTGAGGTACTGAGAGAGCACTATCTAAGGTATTGTCAGAGAATATTTGAGGCATTGAGGGAGAACTATCTGAGGTACTGAGGGAGCACTTTCTGAGGAATTGAGGAACACTTTCTGAGGTTTTGAGGGAGCATTTCTGAGTACTGAGAGAGCACAGGCTGAGGTACTGAGGGAGCACTTTCTGAGGTACTGAGGGAGAACTATCTGGAGAATTGAGGGAGCATTATCTGAAGTACTGAGGGAGCACTTTCTGAGGTACTGAGGGAGCACTTTCTGAGGAACTGAGGAACACTTTCTGAGGTTTTGAGGGAGCATTGCTGAGGTACTGCGAGTGCACTTTCTGAGGTACAGAGGGATCACTATCTGAGGTATTGTGGGAGCACTATCTGAGGTAGGACTTTCTGAGGTGTTGTTGGATCATTTTCAGTCGTATTGAGGGAGCATTTTAACATGTATTGAGGTAGATCTATCTGAGATATTGAGTGAGCATTTTCTGAGGTATTGAGGGAACACTTTCTGAGGTACTGAGGGAGCACTTTCTGAGGTACTGCGGGAGAACGATCCGAGGTGCTGAGGGAGCACTGTATGAGGTATTGAGGTGGCACTTTCTGAGGTATTCATGGAGCACTTTCTGAGGTACTTAGGGAGAACTATCTGAGGTTCTGAGGGAGTACTCTGAGGTATTGGGGGAGCACTTTCTGAAGTAATGAGGAAGCACTTTCTGAGTTACTGAGAGAGCGCTTTTTGAGGTTATTGGGGGACACTATCTGAGGTTATGAGGGAGCACTTTCTGATGTACTGAGCGAGCACTTTCTGACGTACTGAGCGAGCACTTTCTGAGGTACAGTGGGAGCACTGCCTGAGGTATTGATGGAGCACTATCTGAGGTATTGAGGGAGCACTACATGAGGTATTTAGGGAGCACTTTCTGAGGTACTGAGGGAGAACTAGCAGTGGAATTGAGGGAGCATAATCTGAGGTAATGAGGGAGCACTTTCTGAGGTATTGAGAGAGCACTGTCTGAGGTACTGAGGGAGCACGGTCTGAGGTACTGAGGGAGAAATACCTGAGGTACTGAGGGAGAACTATCAGAAGTTTTGTGGGAGAACTATCTGAGGTACTGAGGGAGCACTTTCTGAGGTATTGAGGGAGCGCTTTCTGACGTATTGAGGGAACACTTTATGAGATATTTCCGGAGCATTTTCTGAGGGACTGAGGGAGCACAGTCTGAGGTATTGAGGGGACACTGTCTGAGGTATTGAGGGAGCACTATCTGAGGTACTGAGGTAGAACTATCTGAGGTATTGAGGGAGAACTATCTGAGGTACTGAGGGAGCACTATCTGTGGTACCGAGAGAGCACTTTATGAGATATTGAGGTAGCACTGTCTGTGGTATTAAGAGAGCGCTTTTTGAGATACCGAGGGGGCACTTTCTAAGGTACTGAGGGAGCAATTTCAGCTGTACTGAGGAATTGAGGAAGCACTTCCTGAGGTACTGAGGGAGAACTATCTGGGGAATTGAGGGAGCATTATCTGTGGTATTGAGGGAGCACTTTCTGAGGAACTGAGGGAGCACATTCTGGGGTACTGAGGGAGCACTTTCTGAGTATTGAGAGAGCACTATCTGACGTACTGAGGGAGAACCATCTGAGGTATTGAGGGAGCACTTTCTGAGGTACTGAGGGAACACTTTCTGAGGTACTGAGGGAACACTTTCTGAGGTATTGAGGGATCACTATCTAAGGTATTGTGGGAGCACTTTTTGTGGTACTGAGGGAGCACTTTCTCTGGCATTCAGGGAACATTTTCTGAGGTACTGTGGGAGCTCTTTCTGAGGTACGGAGGGAGCACTTTTTGAGGTACTGAGGGAGCAGTGTCAGAGGTATTGATGGGGCACTTTCTGAGGTACTGAGAGAGCACTTTCTGAGGTTATTGGGGGAGCACTGTCTGAGGTTATGAGGGAGCACTTTGAGGAACTGAGGCAGCATTTTTGAGGTATTGAGGGAGCACTATCTGAGGAATTGAGGGAGCATGATCAGAGGTACTGAGGGAGAACTATCTGAAGTACTGAGGGAGCAGTATTTGAGGTACTGAGGGAGCACTATCTGATGTTCTGTGGGATCACTTTCTGATATACTGAGGGAGCACTTTCTGAGGTATTGAGGGAGCACTGTCTGAGGTTTTGATGGGGCACACTGAGGTATTGAGGGAGAACCATTTGAGTTATTGAGGGGGACCTATCTGAGGTATTGAGGGAGCACTTTCTTAGGTAATGAGGTAGAGCTATCTCAAGTATTGAGGGAGCACTGTCTGAGGTTTTGATGGGGCACATTCTGAGGTACTGAGGGAGAACTATTTGAAGTATTGAGGGAGAACTATTTGAAGTATTGAGGGAGAACTATTTGAAGTATTGAGGGAGAACTATTTGAAGTATTGAGGGAGAACTATTTGAAGTATTGAGGGAGAACTATTTGAAGTATTGAGGGAGAACTATTTGAAGTATTGAGGGAGAACTACTTGAAGTATTGAGGGAGAACTACTTGAAGTATTGAGGGAGAACTATTTGAAGTATTGAGGGAGAACTATTTGAAGTATTGAGGGAGAACTATTTGAAGTATTGAGGGAGAACTATTTGAAGTATTGAGGGAGAACTATTTGAAGTATTGAGGGAGAACTATTTGAAGTATTGAGGGAGAACTATTTGAAGTATTGAGGGAGAACTATTTGAAGTATTGAGGGAGAACTATTTGAAGTATTGAGGGAGAACTATTTGAAGTATTGAGGGAGAACTATTTGAAGTATTGAGGGAGAACTATTTGAGGTATTGAGGGAGAACTATTTGAGGTATTGAGGGAGAACTATTTGAGGTATTGAGGGAGAACTATTTGAGGTATTGAGGGAGAACTATTTGAGGTATTGAGGGAGAACTATTTGAGGTATTGAGGGAGAACTATTTGAGGTATTGAGGGAGAACGTTGTGAGGTACTGAGGGAGAAATACCTCAGGTACTGAGGGAGAGCCGTCTGAGGTATTGAGGAGGCAGTTTCTGGGGTACTGAGGGAGCACTTGAGGTATTGAGGGAGCATTTTCTGAGATAGAGGGAGACTTTCTGAAGGATTGAGGGAGCACTTTCTGGGATATAGACGGAGCACTTTTTTTTAGATATTCAGAGAACACTTTCTGAGGTATTGAGGGATCATTGTCTGAGGTACTGAGGCAGCACTTTTTGATGGATTGAGGGAGCACTTTCTGAGGTAGTGAGGGAGCACTATCTGTGGTACCGAGCGAGCACGTTATGAGGTATTGAGGTAGCACTGTCTGTGGTATTAAGAGAGCACTTTTTGAGATACTGAGGGGGCACTTTCTGAGGTACTGAGGGAACAATTTCAGGTGTACTGAGGAATTGAGGAAGCCCTTTCTAGGGTACTGATGGAGAAGTATTTGAGGTATTGAGGGAGAACTATCTGAGGTATAAAGGGAGCACATTGTGAGGTACTGAGGGAGAACTATTTAAGGTATTGAGGGAGAACTACCTGAGGTACTGAGCGAGAGCCATCTGAGGTATTGAGGGGGCAGTTTGTGGGGTACTGAGGGAGCACTTTCTGAGGTACTGTGGGATCACTTTCAGACGTATTGAAGGAGCACTTTCAGACGTATTGAGGGAGCACATGAACAGGTATTGATGGAGAACCTTCTGAGATATTGAGGGAGCACTTTCTGAGGTATTGAGGGAGCACTTTCTGAGGTATTGAGGGAGCACTTCCTGAGGGACTGAGGGAGAACTATCTGAGGTACAGAGGGAGCGCTGTCTGAGGTACAGAGGGAGCGCTGTCTGAGGTACAGAGGGAGCGCTGTCTGAGGTACAGAGGGAGCGCTGTCTGAGGTACAGAGGGAGCGCTGTCTGAGGTACAGAGGGAGCGCTTTCTGAGGTACAGAGGGAGCACTTTCTGAGGAAATGAGGCAACACTTTCTGAGGTACAGAGGCAACACTTTCTGAGGTACAGAGGGAGCACTTTCTGAGGAAATGAGGCAACACTTTCTGAGGTACAGAGGCAACACTTTCTGAGGTACAGAGGCAACACTTTCTGAGGTACAGAGGGAGCACTTTCTGAGGAAATGAGGCAACACTTTCTGAGGAAATGAGGCAACACTTTCTGAGGAAATGAGGCAACACTTTCTGAGGAAATGAGGCAACACTTTCTGAGGTACAGAGGGAGCACTTTCTGAGGAAATGAGGCAACACTTTCTGAGGAAATGAGGCAACACTTTCTGAGGTACAGAGGCAACACTTTCTGAGGTACAGAGGGAGCACTTTCTGAGGTACAGAGGGAGCACTTTCTGAGGTACAGAGGGAGCACTTTCTGAGGAAATGAGGCAACACTTTCTGAGGAAATGAGGCAGCACTTTCTGAGGTACAGAGGGAGCACTTTCTGAGGTACAGAGGCAACACTTTCTGAGGTACAGAGGGAGCACTTTCTGAGGTACAGAGGCAACACTTTCTGAGGTACAGAGGGAGCACTTTCTGAGGAAATGAGGCAACACTTTCTGAGGAAATGAGGCAACACTTTCTGAGGTACAGAGGGAGCACTTTCTGAGGTACAGAGGGAGCACTTTCTGAGGTACAGAGGGAGCACTTTCTGAGGAAATGAGGCAACACTTTCTGAGGAAATGAGGCAGCACTTTCTGAGGAAATGAGGCAGCACTTTCTGAGGAAATGAGGCAACACTTTCTGAGGAAATGAGGCAACACTTTCTGAGGAAATGAGGCAACACTTTCTGAGGAAATGAGGCAACACTTTCTGAGGAAATGAGGCAACACTTTCTGAGGAAATGAGGCAACACTTTCTGAGGTACAGAGGGAGCACTTTCTGAGGAAATGAGGCAACACTTTCTGAGGAAATGAGGCAACACTTTCTGAGGAAATGAGGCAACACTTTCTGAGGTACAGAGGGAGCACTTTCTGAGGAAATGAGGCAACACTTTCTGAGGAAATGAGGCAACACTTTCTGAGGTACAGAGGGAGCACTTTCTGAGGTACAGAGGGAGCACTTTCTGAGGAAATGAGGCAACACTTTCTGAGGAAATGAGGCAACACTTTCTGAGGAAATGAGGCAGCACTTTCTGAGGAAATGAGGCAGCACTTTCTGAGGAAATGAGGCAGCACTTTCTGAGGAACAGAGGGAGCACTTTGAGGTACAGAGGGAGCACTTTCTGAGGAAATGAGGCAACACTTTCTGAGGAAATGAGGCAACACTTTCTGAGGTACAGAGGGAGCACTTTCTGAGGTACAGAGGCAACACTTTCTGAGGTACAGAGGGAGCACTTTCTGAGGTACAGAGGCAACACTTTCTGAGGTACAGAGGGAGCACTTTCTGAGGAAATGAGGCAACACTTTCTGAGGTACAGAGGGAGCACTTTCTGAGGTACAGAGGGAGCACTTTCTGAGGAAATGAGGCAACACTTTCTGAGGAAATGAGGCAGCACTTTCTGAGGTACAGAGGGAGCACTTTCTGAGGAAATGAGGCAACACTTTCTGAGGAAATGAGGCAACACTTTCTGAGGAAATGAGGCAACACTTTCTGAGGAAATGAGGCAACACTTTCTGAGGTACAGAGGGAGCACTTTCTGAGGTACAGAGGCAACACTTTCTGAGGTACAGAGGGAGCACTTTCTGAGGTACAGAGGCAACACTTTCTGAGGTACAGAGGGAGCACTTTCTGAGGAAATGAGGCAACACTTTCTGAGGAAATGAGGCAGCACTTTCTGAGGTACAGAGGGAGCACTTTCTGAGGAAATGAGGCAACACTTTCTGAGGAAATGAGGCAACACTTTCTGAGGAAATGAGGCAACACTTTCTGAGGAAATGAGGCAACACTTTCTGAGGAAATGAGGCAACACTTTCTGAGGTACAGAGGCAACACTTTCTGAGGTACAGAGGGAGCACTTTCTGAGGTACAGAGGCAACACTTTCTGAGGTACAGAGGGAGCACTTTCTGAGGAAATGAGGCAACACTTTCTGAGGAAATGAGGCAACACTTTCTGAGGTACAGAGGGAGCACTTTCTGAGGTACAGAGGGAGCACTTTCTGAGGTACAGAGGGAGCACTTTCTGAGGAAATGAGGCAACACTTTCTGAGGAAATGAGGCAGCACTTTCTGAGGAAATGAGGCAGCACTTTCTGAGGAAATGAGGCAGCACTTTCTGAGGAAATGAGGCAGCACGTTCTGAGGAAATGAGGCAGCACGTTCTGAGGAAATGAGGCAGCACTTTCTGAGGTACAGAGGGAGCACTTTCTGAGGTACAGAGGGAGCACTTTCTGAGGTACAGAGGGAGCACTTTCTGAGGTACAGAGGGAGCACTTTCTGAGGAAATGAGGCAACACTTTCTGAGGAAATGAGGCAGCACTTTCTGAGGTACAGAGGGAGCACTTTCTGAGGTACAGAGGGAGCACTTTCTGAGGAAATGAGGCAACACTTTCTGAGGAAATGAGGCAACACTTTCTGAGGAAATGAGGCAACACTTTCTGAGGAAATGAGGCAACACTTTCTGAGGTACAGAGGGAGCACTTTCTGAGGTACAGAGGGAGCACTTTCTGAGGTACAGAGGGAGCACTTTCTGAGGTAATGAGGCAACACTTTCTGAGGAAATGAGGCAGCACTTTCTGAGGAAATGAGGCAGCACTTTCTGAGGAAATGAGGCAGCACTTTCTGAGGTACAGAGGGAGCACTTTCTGAGGTACAGAGGGAGCACTTTCTGAGGTACAGAGGGAGCACTTTCTGAGGAAATGAGGCAACACTTTCTGAGGAAATGAGGCAACACTTTCTGAGGTACAGAGGGAGCACTTTCTGAGGAAATGAGGCAACACTTTCTGAGGAAATGAGGCAACACTTTCTGAGGTACAGAGGGAGCACTTTCTGAGGTACAGAGGGAGCACTTTCTGAGGTACAGAGGGAGCACTTTCTGAGGAAATGAGGCAACACTTTCTGAGGAAATGAGGCAGCACTTTCTGAGGAAATGAGGCAGCACTTTCTGAGGTACAGAGGGAGCACTTTCTGAGGTACAGAGGGAGCACTTTCTGAGGTACAGAGGGAGCACTTTCTGAGGAAATGAGGCAACACTTTCTGAGGAAATGAGGCAGCACTTTCTGAGGAAATGAGGCAGCACTTTCTGAGGAAATGAGGCAGCACTTTCTGAGGTACAGAGGGAGCACTTTCTGAGGTACAGAGGGAGCACTTTCTGAGGAAATGAGGCAACACTTTCTGAGGTACAGAGGGAGCACTTTCTGAGGAAATGAGGCAACACTTTCTGAGGAAATGAGGCAACACTTTGTGAGGAAATGAGGCAACACTTTGTGAGGAAATGAGGCAACACTTTCTGAGGAAATGAGGCAACACTTTCTGAGGTACAGAGGGAGCACTTTCTGAGGAAATGAGGCAACACTTTCTGAGGAAATGAGGCAACACTTTGTGAGGAAATGAGGCAACACTTTCTGAGGAAATGAGGCAACACTTTCTGAGGTACAGAGGGAGCACTTTCTGAGGTACAGAGGGAGCACTTTCTGAGGTACAGAGGGAGCACTTTCTGAGGAAATGAGGCAACACTTTCTGAGGAAATGAGGCAGCACTTTCTGAGGAAATGAGGCAGCACTTTCTGAGGAAATGAGGCAGCACTTTCTGAGGAAATGAGGCAGCACTTTCTGAGGTACAGAGGGAGCACTTTCTGAGGTACAGAGGGAGCACTTTCTGAGGTACAGAGGGAGCACTTTCTGAGGAAATGAGGCAACACTTTCTGAGGAAATGAGGCAACACTTTCTGAGGTACAGAGGGAGCACTTTCTGAGGAAATGAGGCAACACTTTCTGAGGTACAGAGGGAGCACTTTCTGAGGTACAGAGGGAGCACTTTCTGAGGTACAGAGGGAGCACTTTCTGAGGTACAGAGGGAGCACTTTCTGAGGTACAGAGGGAGCACTTTCTGAGGAAATGAGGCAACACTTTCTGAGGAAATGAGGCAGCACTTTCTGAGGAACAGAGGGAGCACTTTCTGAGGAACAGAGGGAGCACTTTCTGAGGAACAGAGGGAGCACTTTCTGAGGTACAGAGGGAGCACTTTCTGAGGAAATGAGGCAACACTTTCTGAGGAAATGAGGCAGCACTTTCTGAGGAAATGAGGCAGCACTTTCTGAGGAAATGAGGCAGCACTTTCTGAGGTACAGAGGAGCACTTTCTGAGGTACAGAGGGAGCACTTTCTGAGGAAATGAGGCAACACTTTCTGAGGTACAGAGGGAGCACTTTCTGAGGAAATGAGGCAACACTTTGTGAGGAAATGAGGCAACACTTTCTGAGGAAATGAGGCAACACTTTCTGAGGAAATGAGGCAGCACTTTCTGAGGTACAGAGGGAGCACTTTCTGAGGTACAGAGGGAGCACTTTCTGAGGTACAGAGGCAACACTTTCTGAGGTACAGAGGGAGCACTTTCTGAGGAAATGAGGCAACACTTTCTGAGGTACAGAGGGAGCACTTTCTGAGGTACAGAGGCAACACTTTCTGAGGTACAGAGGGAGCACTTTCTGAGGAAATGAGGCAACACTTTCTGAGGAAATGAGGCAACACTTTCTGAGGTACAGAGGGAGCACTTTCTGAGGTACAGAGGGAGCACTTTCTGAGGTACAGAGGGAGCACTTTCTGAGGAAATGAGGCAACACTTTCTGAGGAAATGAGGCAGCACTTTCTGAGGAAATGAGGCAACACTTTCTGAGGTACAGAGGGAGCACTTTCTGAGGTACAGAGGCAACACTTTCTGAGGTACAGAGGAGCACTTTCTGAGGTACAGAGGGAGCACTTTCTGAGGTACAGAGGGAGCACTTTCTGAGGAAATGAGGCAACACTTTCTGAGGAAATGAGGCAGCACTTTCTGAGGAAATGAGGCAGCACTTTCTGAGGTACAGAGGAGCACTTTCTGAGGTACAGAGGGAGCACTTTCTGAGGTACAGAGGGAGCACTTTCTGAGGTACAGAGGGAGCACTTTCTGAGGTACAGAGGAGCACTTTCTGAGGAAATGAGGCAACACTTTCTGAGGAAATGAGGCAGCACTTTCTGAGGAAATGAGGCAGCACTTTCTGAGGAAATGAGGCAGCACTTTCTGAGGTACAGAGGCAGCACTTTCTGAGGTACAGAGGGAGCACTTTCTGAGGTACAGAGGGAGCACTTTCTGAGGAAATGAGGCAACACTTTCTGAGGTACAGAGGGAGCACTTTCTGAGGAAATGAGGCAACACTTTCTGAGGAAATGAGGCAACACTTTCTGAGGAAATGAGGCAACACTTTCTGAGGTACAGAGGGAGCACTTTCTGAGGTACAGAGGCATCACTTTCTGAGGTACAGAGGCAACACTTTCTGAGGCACAGAGGCAACACTTTCTGAGGTACAGAGGGAGCACTTTCTGAGGAAATGAGGCAACACTTTCTGAGGAAATGAGGCAACACTTTCTGAGGTACAGAGGGAGCACTTTCTGAGGTACAGAGGGAGCACTTTCTGAGGTACAGAGGGAGCACTTTCTGAGGAAATGAGGCAACACTTTCTGAGGAAATGAGGCAGCACTTTCTGAGGAAATGAGGCAGCACTTTCTGAGGAAATGAGGCAGCACTTTCTGAGGTACAGAGGGAGCACTTTCTGAGGTACAGAGGGAGCACTTTCTGAGGAAATGAGGCAACACTTTCTGAGGAAATGAGGCAACACTTTCTGAGGAAATGAAGCAACACTTTCTGAGGAAATGAGGCAACACTTTCTGAGGAAATGAGGCAACACTTTCTGAGGTACAGAGGGAGCACTTTCTGAGGTACAGAGGCAACACTTTCTGAGGTACAGAGGCAACACTTTCTGAGGTACAGAGGCAACACTTTCTGAGGTACAGAGGGAGCACTTTCTGAGGAAATGAGGCAACACTTTCTGAGGAAATGAGGCAACACTTTCTGAGGTACAGAGGGAGCACTTTCTGAGGTACAGAGGGAGCACTTTCTGAGGTACAGAGGGAGCACTTTCTGAGGAACAGAGGGAGCACTTTCTGAGGAAATGAGGCAACACTTTCTGAGGAAATGAGGCAGCACTTTCTGAGGAAATGAGGCAGCACTTTCTGAGGTACAGAGGGAGCACTTTCTGAGGTACAGAGGGAGCACTTTCTGAGGTACAGAGGGAGCACTTTCTGAGGTACAGAGGGAGCACTTTCTGAGGAAATGAGGCAACACTTTCTGAGGAAATGAGGCAACACTTTCTGAGGTACAGAGGGAGCACTTTCTGAGGAAATGAGGCAACACTTTCTGAGGTACAGAGGCAACACTTTCTGAGGTACAGAGGGAGCACTTTCTGAGGAAATGAGGCAACACTTTCTGAGGAAATGAGGCAACACTTTCTGAGGTACAGAGGGAGCACTTTCTGAGGAAATGAGGCAACACTTTCTGAGGAAATGAGGCAACACTTTCTGAGGTACAGAGGCAACACTTTCTGAGGTACGGAGCGAGCACTTTCTGAGGAAATGAGGCAACACTTTCTGAGGTACAGAGGGAGCACTTTCTGAGGAAATGAGGCAACACTTTCTGAGGTACAGAGGGAGCACTTTCTGAGGAAATGAGGCAACACTTTCTGAGGAAATGAGGCAACACTTTCTGAGGTACAGAGGGAGCACTTTCTGAGGAAATGAGGCAACACTTTCTGAGGAAATGAGGCAACACTTTCTGAGGTACAGAGGGAGCACTTTCTGAGGAAATGAGGCAACACTTTCTGAGGTACAGAGGCAACACTTTCTGAGGTACAGAGGGAGCACTTTCTGAGGAAATGAGGCAACACTTTCTGAGGAAATGAGGCAACACTTTCTGAGGAATGAGGCAACACTTTCTGAGGAAATGAGGGAGCACTTTCTGAGGTACAGAGGGAGCACTTTCTGAGGTACAGAGGGAGCACTTTCTGAGGTACAGAGGGAGCACTTTCTGAGGAAATGAGGCAACACTTTCTGAGGAAATGAGGCAACACTTTCTGAGGTACAGAGGGAGCACTTTCTGAGGAAATGAGGCAACACTTTCTGAGGAAATGAGGCAACACTTTCTGAGGTACAGAGGGAGCACTTTCTGAGGAAATGAGGCAACACTTTCTGAGGTACAGAGGCAACACTTTCTGAGGTACAGAGGGAGCACGTTCTGAGGAAATGAGGCAACACTTCTGAGGTACAGAGGCAACACTTTCTGAGGTACAGAGGGAGCACTTTCTGAGGAATGAGGCAACACTTTCTGAGGTACAGAGGGAGCACTTTCTGAGGAAATGAGGCAACACTTTCTGAGGAAATGAGGCAACACTTTCTGAGGAAATGAGGCAACACTTTCTGAGGAATGAGGCAACACTTTCTGAGGTACAGAGGGAGCACTTTCTGAGGAAATGAGGCAACACTTTCTGAGGTACAGAGGGAGCACTTTCTGAGGAAATGAGGCAACACTTTCTGAGGTACAGAGGCAACACTTTCTGAGGTACAGAGGAGCACTTTCTGAGGAAATGAGGCAACACTTTCTGAGGTAATGAGGCAACACTTTCTGAGGTACAGAGGGAGCACTTTCTGAGGTAATGAGGCAACACTTTCTGAGGAAATGAGGCAACACTTTCTGAGGAAAAGAGGCAACACTTTCTGAGGAAATGAGGCAGCACTTTCTGAGGAAATGAGGCAACACTTTCTGAGGAAATGAGGGAGCACTTTCTGAGGTACAGAGGGAGCACTTTCTGAGGAAATGAGGCAACACTTTCTGAGGAACTGAGGCAACACTTTCTGAGGAAATGAGGCAACACTTTCTGAGGAAATGAGGCAACACTTTCTGAGGAAATGAGGCAACACTTTCTGAGGAAATGAGGCAACACTTTCTGAGGAAATGAGGGAGCACTTTCTGAGGTACAGAGGGAGCACTTTCTGAGGTACAGAGGGAGCACTTTCTGAGGAAATGAGGCAACACTTTCTGAGGAAATGAGGCAACACTTTCTGAGGTACAGAGGGAGCACTTTCTGAGGAAATGAGGCAACACTTTCTGAGGAAATGAGGCAACACTTTCTGAGGTACAGAGGGAGCACTTTCTGAGGTACAGAGGGAGCACTTTCTGAGGAAATGAGGCAACACTTTCTGAGGAAATGAGGCAACACTTTCTGAGGTACAGAGGCAACACTTTCTGAGGTACAGAGGGAGCACTTTCTGAGGAAATGAGGCAACACTTTCTGAGGTACAGAGGCAACACTTTCTGAGGTACAGAGGGAGCACTTTCTGAGGTACAGAGGGAGCACTTTCTGAGGTACAGAGGGAGCACTTTCTGAGGAAATGAGGCAACACTTTCTGAGGAAATGAGGCAACACTTTCTGAGGAAATGAGGCAACACTTTCTGAGGTACAGAGGGAGCACTTTCTGAGGAAATGAGGCAACACTTTCTGAGGAAATGAGGCAACACTTTCTGAGGTACAGAGGGAGCACTTTCTGAGGAAATGAGGCAACACTTTCTGAGGTACAGAGGCAACACTTTCTGAGGTACAGAGGAGCACTTTCTGAGGAAATGAGGCAACACTTTCTGAGGTACAGAGGGAGCACTTTCTGAGGAAATGAGGCAACACTTTCTGAGGAAATGAGGCAACACTTTCTGAGGAAATGAGGCAACACTTTCTGAGGAAATGAGGCAACACTTTCTGAGGTACAGAGGGAGCACTTTCTGAGGAAATGAGGCAACACTTTCTGAGGTACAGAGGGAGCACTTTCTGAGGAAATGAGGCAACACTTTCTGAGGTACAGAGGGAGCACTTTCTGAGGAAATGAGGCAACACTTTCTGAGGAAATGAGGCAACACTTTCTGAGGTACAGAGGGAGCACTTTCTGAGGAAATGAGGCACACTTTCTGAGGTACAGAGGCAACACTTTCTGAGGTACAGAGGGAGCACTTTCTGAGGAAATGAGGCAACACTTTCTGAGGAAATGAGGCAACACTTTCTGAGGTACAGAGGCAACACTTTCTGAGGTACAGAGGGAGCACTTTCTGAGGAAATGAGGCAACACTTTCTGAGGAAATGAGGCAACACTTTCTGAGGAAATGAGGCAACACTTTCTGAGGTACAGAGGCAACACTTTCTGAGGTACGGAGCGAGCACTTTCTGAGGAAATGAGGCAACACTTTCTGAGGTACAGAGGGAGCACTTTCTGAGGAAATGAGGCAACACTTTCTGAGGTACAGAGGGAGCACTTTCTGAGGAAATGAGGCAACACTTTCTGAGGAAATGAGGCAACACTTTCTGAGGTACAGAGGGAGCACTTTCTGAGGAAATGAGGCAACACTTTCTGAGGAAATGAGGCAACACTTTCTGAGGTACAGAGGGAGCACTTTCTGAGGAAATGAGGCAACACTTTCTGAGGTACAGAGGCAACACTTTCTGAGGTACAGAGGGAGCACTTTCTGAGGAAATGAGGCAACACTTTCTGAGGAAATGAGGCAACACTTTCTGAGGAAATGAGGCAACACTTTCTGAGGAAATGAGGGAGCACTTTCTGAGGTACAGAGGGAGCACTTTCTGAGGTACAGAGGGAGCACTTTCTGAGGTACAGAGGGAGCACTTTCTGAGGAAATGAGGCAACACTTTCTGAGGAAATGAGGCAACACTTTCTGAGGAAATGAGGCAACACTTTCTGAGGTACAGAGGAGCACTTTCTGAGGAAATGAGGCAACACTTTCTGAGGAAATGAGGCAACACTTTCTGAGGTACAGAGGGAGCACTTTCTGAGGAAATGAGGCAACACTTTCTGAGGTACAGAGGCAACACTTTCTGAGGTACAGAGGGAGCACTTTCTGAGGAAATGAGGCAACACTTTCTGAGGTACAGAGGCAACACTTTCTGAGGTACAGAGGGAGCACTTTCTGAGGAAATGAGGCAACACTTTCTGAGGAAATGAGGCAACACTTTCTGAGGAAATGAGGCAACACTTTCTGAGGAAATGAGGCAACACTTTCTGAGGTACAGAGGGAGCACTTTCTGAGGAAATGAGGCAACACTTTCTGAGGTACAGAGGGAGCACTTTCTGAGGAAATGAGGCAACACTTTCTGAGGTACAGAGGGAGCACTTTCTGAGGAAATGAGGCAACACTTTCTGAGGAAATGAGGCAACACTTTCTGAGGTACAGAGGGAGCACTTTCTGAGGAAATGAGGCAACACTTTCTGAGGTACAGAGGGAGCACTTTCTGAGGAAATGAGGCAACACTTTCTGAGGAAATGAGGCAACACTTCTGAGGAAATGAGGCAACACTTTCTGAGGTACAGAGGGAGCACTTTCTGAGGAAATGAGGCAACACTTTCTGAGGAAATGAGGCAACACTTTCTGAGGTACAGAGGGAGCACTTTCTGAGGAAATGAGGCAACACTTTCTGAGGTACAGAGGCAACACTTTCTGAGGTACAGAGGGAGCACTTTCTGAGGAAATGAGGCAACACTTTCTGAGGTACAGAGGCAACACTTTCTGAGGTACAGAGGGAGCACTTTCTGAGGAAATGAGGCAACACTTTCTGAGGAAATGAGGCAACACTTTCTGAGGAAATGAGGCAACACTTTCTGAGGAAATGAGGCAACACTTTCTGAGGTACAGAGGGAGCACTTTCTGAGGAAATGAGGCAACACTTTCTGAGGTACAGAGGGAGCACTTTCTGAGGAAATGAGGCAACACTTTCTGAGGTACAGAGGGAGCACTTTCTGAGGAAATGAGGCAACACTTTCTGAGGAAATGAGGCAACACTTTCTGAGGTACAGAGGGAGCACTTTCTGAGGAAATGAGGCAACACTTTCTGAGGTACAGAGGGAGCACTTTCTGAGGAAATGAGGCAACACTTTCTGAGGAAATGAGGCAACACTTTCTGAGGTACAGAGGGAGCACTTTCTGAGGAAATGAGGCAACACTTTCTGAGGAAATGAGGCAACACTTTCTGAGGAAATGAGGCAACACTTTCTGAGGAAATGAGGCAACACTTTCTGAGGTACAGAGGGAGCACTTTCTGAGGAAATGAGGCAACACTTTCTGAGGAAATGAGGCAACACTTTCTGAGGAAATGAGGCAACACTTTCTGAGGAAATGAGGCAACACTTTCTGAGGTACAGAGGGAGCACTTTCTGAGGTACAGAGGGAGCACTTTCTGAGGTACAGAGGGAGCACTTTCTGAGGTACAGAGGGAGCACTTTCTGAGGAAATGAGGCAACACTTTCTGAGGAAATGAGGCAACACTTTCTGAGGTACAGAGGGAGCACTTTCTGAGGAAATGAGGCAACACTTTCTGAGGAAATGAGGCAACACTTTCTGAGGAAATGAGGCAACACTTTCTGAGGAAATGAGGCAACACTTTCTGAGGTACAGAGGGAGCACTTTCTGAGGAAATGAGGCAACACTTTCTGAGGAAATGAGGCAACACTTTCTGAGGAAATGAGGCAACACTTTCTGAGGTACAGAGGGAGCACTTTCTGAGGAAATGAGGCAACACTTTCTGAGGAAATGAGGCAACACTTTCTGAGGAAATGAGGCAACACTTTCTGAGGAAATGAGGCAACACTTTCTGAGGTACAGAGGGAGCACTTTCTGAGGAAATGAGGCAACACTTTCTGAGGAAATGAGGCAACACTTTCTGAGGAAATGAGGCAACACTTTCTGAGGAAATGAGGCAACACTTTCTGAGGTACAGAGGGAGCACTTTCTGAGGAAATGAGGCAACACTTTCTGAGGAAATGAGGCAACACTTTCTGAGGAAATGAGGCAACACTTTCTGAGGAAATGAGGCAACACTTTCTGAGGAAATGAGGCAACACTTTCTGAGGTACAGAGGGAGCACTTTCTGAGGAAATGAGGCAACACTTTCTGAGGAAATGAGGCAACACTTTCTGAGGAAATGAGGCAACACTTTCTGAGGTACAGAGGCAACACTTTCTGAGGTACAGAGGGAGCACTTTCTGAGGAAATGAGGCAACACTTTCTGAGGAAATGAGGCAACACTTTCTGAGGAAATGAGGCAACACTTTCTGAGGAAATGAGGCAACACTTTCTGAGGAAATGAGGCAACACTTTCTGAGGTACAGAGGGAGCACTTTCTGAGGAAATGAGGCAACACTTTCTGAGGAAATGAGGCAACACTTTCTGAGGAAATGAGGCAACACTTTCTGAGGTACAGAGGCAACACTTTCTGAGGTACAGAGGGAGCACTTTCTGAGGAAATGAGGCAACACTTTCTGAGGAAATGAGGCAACACTTCCTGATGTATTGCGGGAGAACTATCTGAGGTACTGAGGGAGCGCTGTCAGAGGTATTGAGGTGGTACGTTCTGAGGTATTCCGGGAGCACTTTCTGAGTTACTGAGGGAGAACTACCTGAGGTAGTGAGGGAGAGCCATGAGAGCTATTGAGGAGGCGGTTTCTGGGGTACTGAGGGAGGTCTTTCTGACGTGCTGAGAGAGCACTTTCTGAGGTCCTGAGGGAAAACTTTCTGAGGTACTGAGGGAGCACTATCTGAGGTACCGAGAGAGCACTTTATGAGGTAATGAGGTAGCACTGTCTGAGGTATTAAGAGAGCACTTTTTGAGATACTGATGGAGCTCTTTCTGAGGTACTGAGGGATCACTTTCTGAGGTACTGAGGGATCACTTTCTGAGGTACTGAGGGAGAGCTATCTGAGGTACTGAGGGATCACTATCTGAGGAATTGAGGGAGCACATTCTGTGTTTTGAGGGAGCAATTTCTGAGGTACTGAGGGTGCACTATCAGAGGTACTGAGGGAACACTATGTGAGGTACTGAGGGAGCACATTCTGAGATATTGAGGGAGCACTATCTGAGGAATTGAGGGACCATTATCTGAGATATTGAGGGAGCATTTTCTGGTGTACTGCGGGAGCACTATCTGAGGAATTTGAGGGAGCATTATCTGAGGTACTGAGGGAACACTATCTGAGGGATTGAGGAATCACTTTCTGAGGTATTGAGGGAGACTATCTGAGGTATTGAGGGATCACTTTCTGATGTATAGAGGGAGCACATTCTGAGGAATTGAGGGAGAATTATCTGAGGTATTGAGTGAGCACTTTCTGAGGTACTGAGGGAGAACTATTTGAGGTATTGAGGGAGAACCATCTGCGGAACTGAGGGAGCACTTTCTGATGTCCTGACGGAGCATTTTCTGAGGTGCTGCGGGAGAACTTTCTGTGGTACTTAGGGAGCACTGTCTGAGGTATTGAGGGGCACTTTCTGAGGTATTGAGGGAGAACTATCTGAGGTACTGAGGGAAAACTATCTGAGGTACTGAGGGAGCACTTTCTGAGGTATTGAGGGAGAAATATTTGAGGTACTGAGGGAGAGCCATCTGAGTTATTGAGAGAGCACTTTCTGAGATAGTGAGGGAGCACTTTCTGAGGTATTGAGGGAGCACTTTATGAGTTATTGAGTTCGCACTGACTGAGGTATTAAGAGAGCACTTTTTGAGGTACTGAGGGGTCACTTTCTGAGGTACTGAGGGAACACTTTCCGAGGTATTGAGGGAGAAATTTCTGAGGTACTAAGGGAGAACTATCTGAGGTACGAAGGGGGCACTTTCAGATGTACTGAGGAATTGAGGTAGCACTTTCTGAGATTGAGCGAACACTTTTTCTGAGGTACTGAGGGAACACATTCTGGAGTACGGATGGAGAACTTTCTGAGGTATTGAGGGGCACATTCTGAGGTATTGAGGGGCACATTCTGAGGTATTGAGGGGCACATTCTGAGGTATTGAGGGGCACATTCTGAGGTATTGAGGGGCACATTCTGAGGTATTGAGGGGCACATTCTGAGGTATTGAGGGAGCACTGTCTGAGGAATTGAGGGAGCACTGTCTGAGGTACTGTGGGAGCACTGTCTGAGGTACTGTGGGAGCACTGTCTGAGGTACTGTGGGAGCACTGTCTGAGGTATTGAGGGGCACATTCTGAGGTATTGAGGGAGCACTTTCTGAGGTATTGAGGGAGCACTTTCTGAGGTATTGAGGGAGCACTTTGAGGTATTGAGGGAGCACTTTGAGGTATTGAGGGAGCACTTTCTGAGGTATTGAGGGAGAACTATCTGAGGTACTGTGGGAGCACTGTCTGAGGTACTGTGGGAGCACTGTCTGAGGTACTGTGGGAGCACTGTCTGAGGTACTGAGGGAGAACTATCTGAGGTACTGAGGGAGAACTATCTGAGGTACTGAGGGAGAACTATCTGAGGTACTGAGGGAGAACTATCTGAGGTACTGTGGGAGCACTGTCTGAGGTACTGTGGGAGCACTGTCTGAGGTACTGTGGGAGCACTATCTGAGGTACTGTGGGAGCACTTTCTGAGGTACTGTGAGAGCACTGTCTGAGGTATTGAGGGAGCACTTTCTGAGGTATTGAGGGAGCACTTTCTGAGGTATTGAGGGAGCACTTTCTGAGGTATTGAGGGAGCACTTTCTGAGGTATTGAGGGAGCACTTTCTGAGGTACTGAGGGAGCACTTTCTGAGGTACTGAGGGAGCACTTTCTGAGGAAATGAGGCAGCACTTTCTGAGGTACAGAGGGAGCACTTTCTGAGGTACAGAGGGAGCACTTTCTGAGGTACAGAGGCAACACTTTCTGAGGTACAGAGGGAGCACTTTCTGAGGAAATGAGGCAACACTTTCTGAGGTACAGAGGGAGCACTTTCTGAGGTACAGAGGCAACACTTTCTGAGGTACAGAGGGAGCACTTTCTGAGGAAATGAGGCAACACTTTCTGAGGAAATGAGGCAACACTTTCTGAGGTACAGAGGGAGCACTTTCTGAGGTACAGAGGGAGCACTTTCTGAGGTACAGAGGGAGCACTTTCTGAGGAAATGAGGCAACACTTTCTGAGGAAATGAGGCAGCACTTTCTGAGGAAATGAGGCAACACTTTCTGAGGTACAGAGGGAGCACTTTCTGAGGTACAGAGGCAACACTTTCTGAGGTACAGAGGGAGCACTTTCTGAGGAAATGAGGCAACACTTTCTGAGGTACAGAGGGAGCACTTTCTGAGGTACAGAGGGAGCACTTTCTGAGGTACAGAGGGAGCACTTTCTGAGGAAATGAGGCAACACTTTCTGAGGAAATGAGGCAGCACTTTCTGAGGAAATGAGGCAGCACTTTCTGAGGTACAGAGGGAGCACTTTCTGAGGTACAGAGGGAGCACTTTCTGAGGTACAGAGGGAGCACTTTCTGAGGTACAGAGGGAGCACTTTCTGAGGAAATGAGGCAACACTTTCTGAGGAAATGAGGCAGCACTTTCTGAGGAAATGAGGCAGCACTTTCTGAGGAAATGAGGCAGCACTTTCTGAGGAAATGAGGCAGCACTTTCTGAGGTACAGAGGGAGCACTTTCTGAGGTACAGAGGGAGCACTTTCTGAGGAAATGAGGCAACACTTTCTGAGGTACAGAGGGAGCACTTTCTGAGGAAATGAGGCAACACTTTCTGAGGAAATGAGGCAACACTTTCTGAGGAAATGAGGCAACACTTTCTGAGGTACAGAGGGAGCACTTTCTGAGGTACAGAGGCAACACTTTCTGAGGTACAGAGGCAACACTTTCTGAGGCACAGAGGCAACACTTTCTGAGGTACAGAGGGAGCACTTTCTGAGGAAATGAGGCAACACTTTCTGAGGAAATGAGGCAACACTTTCTGAGGTACAGAGGGAGCACTTTCTGAGGTACAGAGGGAGCACTTTCTGAGGTACAGAGGGAGCACTTTCTGAGGAAATGAGGCAACACTTTCTGAGGAAATGAGGCAGCACTTTCTGAGGAAATGAGGCAGCACTTTCTGAGGAAATGAGGCAGCACTTTCTGAGGTACAGAGGGAGCACTTTCTGAGGTACAGAGGGAGCACTTTCTGAGGAAATGAGGCAACACTTTCTGAGGAAATGAGGCAACACTTTCTGAGGAAATGAAGCAACACTTTCTGAGGAAATGAGGCAACACTTTCTGAGGAAATGAGGCAACACTTTCTGAGGTACAGAGGGAGCACTTTCTGAGGTACAGAGGCAACACTTTCTGAGGTACAGAGGCAACACTTTCTGAGGTACAGAGGCAACACTTTCTGAGGTACAGAGGGAGCACTTTCTGAGGAAATGAGGCAACACTTTCTGAGGAAATGAGGCAACACTTTCTGAGGTACAGAGGGAGCACTTTCTGAGGTACAGAGGGAGCACTTTCTGAGGTACAGAGGGAGCACTTTCTGAGGAACAGAGGGAGCACTTTCTGAGGAAATGAGGCAACACTTTCTGAGGAAATGAGGCAGCACTTTCTGAGGAAATGAGGCAGCACTTTCTGAGGTACAGAGGGAGCACTTTCTGAGGTACAGAGGGAGCACTTTCTGAGGTACAGAGGGAGCACTTTCTGAGGTACAGAGGGAGCACTTTCTGAGGAAATGAGGCAACACTTTCTGAGGAAATGAGGCAACACTTTCTGAGGAAATGAGGCAACACTTTCTGAGGTACAGAGGGAGCACTTTCTGAGGAAATGAGGCAACACTTTCTGAGGTACAGAGGCAACACTTTCTGAGGTACAGAGGGAGCACTTTCTGAGGAAATGAGGCAACACTTTCTGAGGAAATGAGGCAACACTTTCTGAGGTACAGAGGGAGCACTTTCTGAGGAAATGAGGCAACACTTTCTGAGGAAATGAGGCAACACTTTCTGAGGTACAGAGGCAACACTTTCTGAGGTACGGAGCGAGCACTTTCTGAGGAAATGAGGCAACACTTTCTGAGGTACAGAGGGAGCACTTTCTGAGGAAATGAGGCAACACTTTCTGAGGTACAGAGGGAGCACTTTCTGAGGAAATGAGGCAACACTTTCTGAGGAAATGAGGCAACACTTTCTGAGGTACAGAGGGAGCACTTTCTGAGGAAATGAGGCAACACTTTCTGAGGAAATGAGGCAACACTTTCTGAGGTACAGAGGGAGCACTTTCTGAGGAAATGAGGCAACACTTTCTGAGGAAATGAGGCAACACTTTCTGAGGTACAGAGGGAGCACTTTCTGAGGAAATGAGGCAACACTTTCTGAGGTACAGAGGCAACACTTTCTGAGGTACAGAGGGAGCACTTTCTGAGGAAATGAGGCAACACTTTCTGAGGAAATGAGGCAACACTTTCTGAGGAAATGAGGCAACACTTTCTGAGGAAATGAGGGAGCACTTTCTGAGGTACAGAGGGAGCACTTTCTGAGGTACAGAGGGAGCACTTTCTGAGGTACAGAGGAGCACTTTCTGAGGAAATGAGGCAACACTTTCTGAGGAAATGAGGCAACACTTTCTGAGGTACAGAGGGAGCACTTTCTGAGGAAATGAGGCAACACTTTCTGAGGTACAGAGGCAACACTTTCTGAGGTACAGAGGGAGCACTTTCTGAGGAAATGAGGCAACACTTTCTGAGGTACAGAGGCAACACTTTCTGAGGTACAGAGGGAGCACTTTCTGAGGAAATGAGGCAACACTTTCTGAGGTACAGAGGGAGCACTTTCTGAGGAAATGAGGCAACACTTTCTGAGGAAATGAGGCAACACTTTCTGAGGAAATGAGGCAACACTTTCTGAGGAAATGAGGCAACACTTTCTGAGGTACAGAGGGAGCACTTTCTGAGGAAATGAGGCAACACTTTCTGAGGTACAGAGGGAGCACTTTCTGAGGAAATGAGGCAACACTTTCTGAGGTACAGAGGCAACACTTTCTGAGGTACAGAGGGAGCACTTTCTGAGGAAATGAGGCAACACTTTCTGAGGAAATGAGGCAACACTTTCTGAGGTACAGAGGGAGCACTTTCTGAGGAAATGAGGCAACACTTTCTGAGGAAATGAGGCAACACTTTCTGAGGAAATGAGGCAACACTTTCTGAGGAAATGAGGCAACACTTTCTGAGGAAATGAGGGAGCACTTTCTGAGGTACAGAGGGAGCACTTTCTGAGGAAATGAGGCAACACTTTCTGAGGAAATGAGGCAACACTTTCTGAGGTACAGAGGGAGCACTTTCTGAGGAAATGAGGCAACACTTTCTGAGGAAATGAGGCAACACTTTCTGAGGAAATGAGGCAACACTTTCTGAGGAAATGAGGGAGCACTTTCTGAGGTACAGAGGGAGCACTTTCTGAGGTACAGAGGGAGCACTTTCTGAGGAAATGAGGCAACACTTTCTGAGGAAATGAGGCAACACTTTCTGAGGTACAGAGGGAGCACTTTCTGAGGAAATGAGGCAACACTTTCTGAGGAAATGAGGCAACACTTTCTGAGGTACAGAGGGAGCACTTTCTGAGGTACAGAGGGAGCACTTTCTGAGGAAATGAGGCAACACTTTCTGAGGAAATGAGGCAACACTTTCTGAGGTACAGAGGCAACACTTTCTGAGGTACAGAGGGAGCACTTTCTGAGGAAATGAGGCAACACTTTCTGAGGTACAGAGGCAACACTTTCTGAGGTACAGAGGGAGCACTTTCTGAGGTACAGAGGGAGCACTTTCTGAGGTACAGAGGGAGCACTTTCTGAGGAAATGAGGCAACACTTTCTGAGGAAATGAGGCAACACTTTCTGAGGAAATGAGGCAACACTTTCTGAGGTACAGAGGGAGCACTTTCTGAGGAAATGAGGCAACACTTTCTGAGGAAATGAGGCAACACTTTCTGAGGTACAGAGGGAGCACTTTCTGAGGAAATGAGGCAACACTTTCTGAGGTACAGAGGCAACACTTTCTGAGGTACAGAGGGAGCACTTTCTGAGGAAATGAGGCAACACTTTCTGAGGTACAGAGGGAGCACTTTCTGAGGAAATGAGGCAACACTTTCTGAGGAAATGAGGCAACACTTTCTGAGGAAATGAGGCAACACTTTCTGAGGAAATGAGGCAACACTTTCTGAGGTACAGAGGGAGCACTTTCTGAGGAAATGAGGCAACACTTTCTGAGGTACAGAGGGAGCACTTTCTGAGGAAATGAGGCAACACTTTCTGAGGTACAGAGGCAACACTTTCTGAGGTACAGAGGGAGCACTTTCTGAGGAAATGAGGCAACACTTTCTGAGGAAATGAGGCAACACTTTCTGAGGTACAGAGGGAGCACTTTCTGAGGAAATGAGGCAACACTTTCTGAGGTACAGAGGCAACACTTTCTGAGGTACAGAGGGAGCACTTTCTGAGGAAATGAGGCAACACTTTCTGAGGAAATGAGGCAACACTTTCTGAGGTACAGAGGCAACACTTTCTGAGGTACAGAGGGAGCACTTTCTGAGGAAATGAGGCAACACTTTCTGAGGTACAGAGGCAACACTTTCTGAGGTACAGAGGGAGCACTTTCTGAGGAATGAGGCAACACTTTCTGAGGAAATGAGGCAACACTTTCTGAGGAAATGAGGCAACACTTTCTGAGGTACAGAGGCAACACTTTCTGAGGTACGGAGCGAGCACTTTCTGAGGAAATGAGGCAACACTTTCTGAGGTACAGAGGGAGCACTTTCTGAGGAAATGAGGCAACACTTTCTGAGGTACAGAGGGAGCACTTTCTGAGGAAATGAGGCAACACTTTCTGAGGAAATGAGGCAACACTTTCTGAGGTACAGAGGGAGCACTTTCTGAGGAAATGAGGCAACACTTTCTGAGGAAATGAGGCAACACTTTCTGAGGTACAGAGGGAGCACTTTCTGAGGAAATGAGGCAACACTTTCTGAGGAAATGAGGCAACACTTTCTGAGGTACAGAGGGAGCACTTTCTGAGGAAATGAGGCAACACTTTCTGAGGTACAGAGGCAACACTTTCTGAGGTACAGAGGGAGCACTTTCTGAGGAAATGAGGCAACACTTTCTGAGGAAATGAGGCAACACTTTCTGAGGAAATGAGGCAACACTTTCTGAGGAAATGAGGGAGCACTTTCTGAGGTACAGAGGGAGCACTTTCTGAGGTACAGAGGGAGCACTTTCTGAGGTACAGAGGGAGCACTTTCTGAGGAAATGAGGCAACACTTTCTGAGGAAATGAGGCAACACTTTCTGAGGAAATGAGGCAACACTTTCTGAGGTACAGAGGGAGCACTTTCTGAGGAAATGAGGCAACACTTTCTGAGGAAATGAGGCAACACTTTCTGAGGTACAGAGGGAGCACTTTCTGAGGAAATGAGGCAACACTTTCTGAGGTACAGAGGCAACACTTTCTGAGGTACAGAGGGAGCACTTTCTGAGGAAATGAGGCAACACTTTCTGAGGTACAGAGGCAACACTTTCTGAGGTACAGAGGGAGCACTTTCTGAGGAAATGAGGCAACACTTTCTGAGGTACAGAGGCAACACTTTCTGAGGTACAGAGGGAGCACTTTCTGAGGAAATGAGGCAACACTTTCTGAGGAAATGAGGCACCACTTTCTGAGGAAATGAGGCAACACTTTCTGAGGAAATGAGGCAACACTTTCTGAGGTACAGAGGGAGCACTTTCTGAGGAAATGAGGCAACACTTTCTGAGGTACAGAGGGAGCACTTTCTGAGGAAATGAGGCAACACTTTCTGAGGAAATGAGGCAACACTTTCTGAGGTACAGAGGGAGCACTTTCTGAGGAAATGAGGCAACACTTTCTGAGGTACAGAGGGAGCACTTTCTGAGGAAATGAGGCAACACTTTCTGAGGAAATGAGGCAACACTTTCTGAGGAAATGAGGCAACACTTTCTGAGGTACAGAGGGAGCACTTTCTGAGGAAATGAGGCAACACTTTCTGAGGAAATGAGGCAACACTTTCTGAGGTACAGAGGGAGCACTTTCTGAGGAAATGAGGCAACACTTTCTGAGGTACAGAGGCAACACTTTCTGAGGTACAGAGGGAGCACTTTCTGAGGAAATGAGGCAACACTTTCTGAGGTACAGAGGCAACACTTTCTGAGGTACAGAGGGAGCACTTTCTGAGGAAATGAGGCAACACTTTCTGAGGAAATGAGGCAACACTTTCTGAGGAAATGAGGCAACACTTTCTGAGGAAATGAGGCAACACTTTCTGAGGTACAGAGGGAGCACTTTCTGAGGAAATGAGGCAACACTTTCTGAGGTACAGAGGGAGCACTTTCTGAGGAAATGAGGCAACACTTTCTGAGGTACAGAGGGAGCACTTTCTGAGGAAATGAGGCAACACTTTCTGAGGAAATGAGGCAACACTTTCTGAGGTACAGAGGGAGCACTTTCTGAGGAAATGAGGCAACACTTTCTGAGGTACAGAGGGAGCACTTTCTGAGGAAATGAGGCAACACTTTCTGAGGAAATGAGGCAACACTTTCTGAGGTACAGAGGGAGCACTTTCTGAGGAAATGAGGCAACACTTTCTGAGGAAATGAGGCAACACTTTCTGAGGAAATGAGGCAACACTTTCTGAGGAAATGAGGCAACACTTTCTGAGGTACAGAGGGAGCACTTTCTGAGGAAATGAGGCAACACTTTCTGAGGAAATGAGGCAACACTTTCTGAGGAAATGAGGCAACACTTTCTGAGGAAATGAGGCAACACTTTCTGAGGTACAGAGGGAGCACTTTCTGAGGTACAGAGGGAGCACTTTCTGAGGTACAGAGGGAGCACTTTCTGAGGTACAGAGGGAGCACTTTCTGAGGAAATGAGGCAACACTTTCTGAGGAAATGAGGCAACACTTTCTGAGGTACAGAGGGAGCACTTTCTGAGGAAATGAGGCAACACTTTCTGAGGAAATGAGGCAACACTTTCTGAGGAAATGAGGCAACACTTTCTGAGGAAATGAGGCAACACTTTCTGAGGTACAGAGGGAGCACTTTCTGAGGAAATGAGGCAACACTTTCTGAGGAAATGAGGCAACACTTTCTGAGGAAATGAGGCAACACTTTCTGAGGTACAGAGGGAGCACTTTCTGAGGAAATGAGGCAACACTTTCTGAGGAAATGAGGCAACACTTTCTGAGGAAATGAGGCAACACTTTCTGAGGTACAGAGGGAGCACTTTCTGAGGAAATGAGGCAACACTTTCTGAGGAAATGAGGCAACACTTTCTGAGGAAATGAGGCAACACTTTCTGAGGAAATGAGGCAACACTTTCTGAGGTACAGAGGGAGCACTTTCTGAGGAAATGAGGCAACACTTTCTGAGGAAATGAGGCAACACTTTCTGAGGAAATGAGGCAACACTTTCTGAGGAAATGAGGCAACACTTTCTGAGGAAATGAGGCAACACTTTCTGAGGTACAGAGGGAGCACTTTCTGAGGAAATGAGGCAACACTTTCTGAGGAAATGAGGCAACACTTTCTGAGGAAATGAGGCAACACTTTCTGAGGTACAGAGGCAACACTTTCTGAGGTACAGAGGGAGCACTTTCTGAGGAAATGAGGCAACACTTTCTGAGGAAATGAGGCAACACTTTCTGAGGAAATGAGGCAACACTTTCTGAGGAAATGAGGCAACACTTTCTGAGGAAATGAGGCAACACTTTCTGAGGTACAGAGGGAGCACTTTCTGAGGAAATGAGGCAACACTTTCTGAGGAAATGAGGCAACACTTTCTGAGGAAATGAGGCAACACTTTCTGAGGTACAGAGGCAACACTTTCTGAGGTACAGAGGGAGCACTTTCTGAGGAAATGAGGCAACACTTTCTGAGGAAATGAGGCAACACTTCCTGATGTATTGCGGGAGAACTATCTGAGGTACTGAGGGAGCGCTGTCAGAGGTATTGAGGTGGTACGTTCTGAGGTATTCCGGGAGCACTTTCTGAGTTACTGAGGGAGAACTACCTGAGGTAGTGAGGGAGAGCCATGAGAGCTATTGAGGAGGCGGTTTCTGGGGTACTGAGGGAGGTCTTTCTGACGTGCTGAGAGAGCACTTTCTGAGGTCCTGAGGGAAAACTTTCTGAGGTACTGAGGGAGCACTATCTGAGGTACCGAGAGAGCACTTTATGAGGTAATGAGGTAGCACTGTCTGAGGTATTAAGAGAGCACTTTTTGAGATACTGATGGAGCTCTTTCTGAGGTACTGAGGGATCACTTTCTGAGGTACTGAGGGATCACTTTCTGAGGTACTGAGGGAGAGCTATCTGAGGTACTGAGGGATCACTATCTGAGGAATTGAGGGAGCACATTCTGTGTTTTGAGGGAGCAATTTCTGAGGTACTGAGGGTGCACTATCAGAGGTACTGAGGGAACACTATGTGAGGTACTGAGGGAGCACATTCTGAGATATTGAGGGAGCACTATCTGAGGAATTGAGGGACCATTATCTGAGATATTGAGGGAGCATTTTCTGGTGTACTGCGGGAGCACTATCTGAGGAATTTGAGGGAGCATTATCTGAGGTACTGAGGGAACACTATCTGAGGGATTGAGGAATCACTTTCTGAGGTATTGAGGGAGACTATCTGAGGTATTGAGGGATCACTTTCTGATGTATAGAGGGAGCACATTCTGAGGAATTGAGGGAGAATTATCTGAGGTATTGAGTGAGCACTTTCTGAGGTACTGAGGGAGAACTATTTGAGGTATTGAGGGAGAACCATCTGCGGAACTGAGGGAGCACTTTCTGATGTCCTGACGGAGCATTTTCTGAGGTGCTGCGGGAGAACTTTCTGTGGTACTTAGGGAGCACTGTCTGAGGTATTGAGGGGCACTTTCTGAGGTATTGAGGGAGAACTATCTGAGGTACTGAGGGAAAACTATCTGAGGTACTGAGGGAGCACTTTCTGAGGTATTGAGGGAGAAATATTTGAGGTACTGAGGGAGAGCCATCTGAGTTATTGAGAGAGCACTTTCTGAGATAGTGAGGGAGCACTTTCTGAGGTATTGAGGGAGCACTTTATGAGTTATTGAGTTCGCACTGACTGAGGTATTAAGAGAGCACTTTTTGAGGTACTGAGGGGTCACTTTCTGAGGTACTGAGGGAACACTTTCCGAGGTATTGAGGGAGAAATTTCTGAGGTACTAAGGGAGAACTATCTGAGGTACGAAGGGGGCACTTTCAGATGTACTGAGGAATTGAGGTAGCACTTTCTGAGATTGAGCGAACACTTTTTCTGAGGTACTGAGGGAACACATTCTGGAGTACGGATGGAGAACTTTCTGAGGTATTGAGGGGCACATTCTGAGGTATTGAGGGGCACATTCTGAGGTATTGAGGGGCACATTCTGAGGTATTGAGGGGCACATTCTGAGGTATTGAGGGGCACATTCTGAGGTATTGAGGGAGCACTGTCTGAGGAATTGAGGGAGCACTGTCTGAGGTACTGTGGGAGCACTGTCTGAGGTACTGTGGGAGCACTGTCTGAGGTACTGTGGGAGCACTGTCTGAGGTATTGAGGGGCACATTCTGAGGTATTGAGGGAGCACTTTCTGAGGTATTGAGGGAGCACTTTCTGAGGTATTGAGGGAGCACTTTGAGGTATTGAGGGAGCACTTTGAGGTATTGAGGGAGCACTTTCTGAGGTATTGAGGGAGAACTATCTGAGGTACTGTGGGAGCACTGTCTGAGGTACTGTGGGAGCACTGTCTGAGGTACTGTGGGAGCACTGTCTGAGGTACTGAGGGAGAACTATCTGAGGTACTGAGGGAGAACTATCTGAGGTACTGAGGGAGAACTATCTGAGGTACTGAGGGAGAACTATCTGAGGTACTGTGGGAGCACTGTCTGAGGTACTGTGGGAGCACTGTCTGAGGTACTGTGGGAGCACTATCTGAGGTACTGTGGGAGCACTTTCTGAGGTACTGTGAGAGCACTGTCTGAGGTATTGAGGGAGCACTTTCTGAGGTATTGAGGGAGCACTTTCTGAGGTATTGAGGGAGCACTTTCTGAGGTATTGAGGGAGCACTTTCTGAGGTATTGAGGGAGCACTTTCTGAGGTACTGAGGGAGCACTTTCTGAGGTACTGAGGGAGCACTTTCTGAGGTACTGAGGGAGCACTTTCTGAGGTACTGAGGGAGAACTATCTGAGGTACTGAGGGAGAACTATCTGAGGTACTGAGGGAGCACTTTGAGATACTTAGGGAGCACTGTCTGAGTTATTGAGGGAGCACTGTCTGAGTTATTGAGGGAGCACTGTCTGAGTTATTGAGGGAGCACTGTCTGAGTTATTGAGGGAGCACTGTCTGAGTTATTGAGGGAGCACTGTCTGAGGTACTGTGGGAGCACTATCTGAGGTACTGTGGGAGCACTATCTGAGGTACTGTGGGAGCACTTTCTGAGGTACTGAGGGAGAACTATCTGAGGTACTGAGGGAGAACTATCTGAGGTACTGAGGGAGAACTATCTGAGGTACTGAGGGAGAACTATCTGAGGTACTGTGGGAGCACTGTCTGAGGTACTGTGGGAGCACTGTCTGAGGTACTGTGGGAGCACTGTCTGAGGTACTGTGGGAGCACTATCTGAGGTACTGTGGGAGCACTTTCTGAGGTACTGTGAGAGCACTGTCTGAGGTATTGAGGGAGCACTTTCTGAGGTATTGAGGGAGCACTTTCTGAGGTATTGAGGGAGCACTTTCTGAGGTATTGAGGGAGCACTTTCTGAGGTACTGAGGGAGCACTTTCTGAGGTACTGAGGGAGCACTTTCTGAGGTACTGAGGGAGCACTTTCTGAGGTACTGAGGGAGAACTATCTGAGGTACTGAGGGAGAACTATCTGAGGTACTGAGGGAGCACTTTGAGATACTTAGGGAGCACTGTCTGAGTTATTGAGGGAGCACTGTCTGAGTTATTGAGGGAGCACTGTCTGAGTTATTGAGGGAGCACTGTCTGAGTTATTGAGGGAGCACTGTCTGAGTTATTGAGGGAGCACTGTCTGAGGTACTGTGGGAGCACTATCTGAGGTACTGTGGGAGCACTATCTGAGGTACTGTGGGAGCACTATCTGAGGTATTGAGGGAGCACTTTCTGAGGAATTGAGGGAGAACTATCTGAGGTACTGAGGGAGAATTATCTGAGGTACTGAGGTAGCACTTTGAGATACTTAGGGAGCACTATCTGAGTTATTGAGGGAGCACTGTCTGAGGAATTGAGGGAGCACTGTCTGAGGAATTGAGGGAGCACTGTCTGAGGTACTGTGGGAGCACTGTCTGAGGTACTGTGGGAGCACTGTCTGAGGTACTGTGGGAGCACTATCTGAGGTACTGTGGGAGCACTATCTGAGGTACTGTGGGAGCACTGTCTGAGGTACTGTGGGAGCACTGTCTGAGGTACTGTGGGAGCACTGTCTGAGGTACTGTGGGAGCACTGTCTGAGGTATAGAGGGAGCACTTTCTGAGGAATTGAGGCAGCATTTTTGAGGTATTGAGGGAGAACTATCTGAGGTACTGAGGTAGCACTTTGAGATACTTAGGGAGCACTTTTTGAGGTACTGTGAGAGCACTGTCTGAGGTATTGAGGGGCACATTCTGAGGTATTGAGGGAGCACTTTCTGAGGTACTGAGGGAGAACTATCTGAGGTACTGAGGGGGAACTATCTGAGGTACTGAGGGAGAACTATCTGAGGTACTGAGGTAGCACTTTGAGATACTTAGGGAGCACTATCTGAGTTATTGAGGGAGCACTGTCTGAGGAATTGAGGGAGCACTGTCTGAGGTACTGTGGGAGCACTGTCTGAGGTACTGTGGGAGCACTGTCTGAGGTACTGTGGGAGCACTGTCTGAGGTACTGTGGGAGCACTATCTGAGGTACTGTGGGAGCACTATCTGAGGTATAGAGGGAGCACTTTCTGAGGAATTGAGGCAGCATTTTTGAGGTATTGAGGGAGCACTATCTGAGGTACTGAAGGAGCACTTTCTGAGGTATTGTGGGAGCACAATCTGTGGAATTAATGGAGCATTATCTGAGATATTGAGGGAGAATTTTCTGAGGTATTGAGGAAAAACCATCTGAGGTACTGAGGGAGCACTCTGAGAAATTGAGGGAGCACTCTCTGAGAAATTGAGGGAGCACTCTGAGAAATTGAGGGAGCACTCTCTGAGAAATTGAGGGAGCACTCTGAGAAATTGAGGGAGCACTCTCTGAGGTAGTGAGGGAGAACTATCTGAGGTATTGAGGGAGAACTATCTGAGGTACTGAGGGAGAACTATCTGAGGAATTGAGGGAGCACTTTCTGTGGTACTGAGGGAGAACTATTTGAGGGTTTGAGGGAGGACTATCTGAGGTACTGAGTGATAGCCATCTGAGGTATTGAGGAGGCAGTTTCTGGGGTATTGAGGGAGCACTTTCTGAGGTACTGAGGGAGAACTATCTGAGGTGCCGAGGTAGCACTTTATGAGGTGCTGAGGGAGCACTGTCTGAGATATTGAGGTGGCACTTTCTGTCCACCCTCCCTGTCCCCTGTCTTCTGTCCCCCCCGTCCCCCTCTCTCTGTCCCCCCTTTCTCTGTCCCCCCCTCTGTCCCCCCGCTCTCTGTTCCCCTCTCTTTGTCACCCTCACTCTGTCCCCCACTCTCTCTGTCCCTCACCTCTCTGCCGCCCCCGCCCCCGCCCCCACGTCTCTCTGTCCCCCTCCTCTCTGTTCCCCTCCTCTCTGTTCCCCTCCTCTCTGTCCCCCTCCTCTCTGTCCCCCTCCTCTCTGTCCCCCTCCTCTCTGTCCCCCTCCTCTCTGTCCCCCTCCTCTCTGCCCCCCCGCTCTCTGCCCCCCCCTCTCTGCCCCCCCCTCTCTGCCCCCCCCCTCTCTGCCCCCCCCCTCTCTGCCCCCCCCTCTCTGCCTCCCCCCTCTCTGCCTCCCCCCTCTCTGCCTCCCCCCTCTCTGTCTCCCCCCTCTCTGTCTCCCCTTCTCTCTCTGTCTCCCCTTCTCTCTCTGTCTCCCCTTCTCTCTCCACATCCCTCTCTCTCTCCACATCCCTCTCTCTCTCCACATCCCTCTCTCTCTCCACATCCCTCTCTCTCTCCACATCCCTCTCTCTCTCCACATCCCTCTCTCTCTCCACATCCCCCTCCTCGCTGTCCCCCCCTCGCTGTCCCTTCGCTCTCTATTTCCCCCCCTCTCTGCCCCCCCCTCTCTGTCTCCCCCCTCTCTGTCTCCCCCCTCTCTGTCTCCCCCCTCTCTGTTTCCCTCTCTCTCTCTGTTTCCCTCTCTCTCTCTGTTTCCCTCTCTCTCTCTGTTCCCTCTCTCCACATCCCTCTCTCTCTCCACATCCCTCTCTCTCTCTCCACATCCCTCTCTCTCTCTCCACATCCCTCTCTCTCTCTCCACATCCCTCTCTCTCTCTCCACATCCCTCTCTCTCTCTCCACGTCTCTCTGTCCCCCACGTCTCTCTGTCCCCCACGTCTCTCTGTCCCCCACGTCTCTCTGTCCCCCATGTCTCTCTGTCTTTTCTCTGTTCCCCCTCCTCGTCCTCCCCTCTCCCCATCTCTTGCCCTCCCCCTCTATTGCCCTCCCTCTCACTCGTGTTCCCTCTCTCACCCATTTTCTTCCTCTCACCCTCTCTCGGTCCCCGGTTTTGCTGTCCCCCTCTCGCTGTCCCCCTCTCGCTGTCCCCCTCTCGCTGTCCCCCTCTCGCTGTCCCCCCCTCCTTCCGTCCCCCCTCCTTCCGTCCCCCCCTCCTTCCGTCCCCCCCTCCTTCCGTCCCCCCCTCCCGCCGTCCCCCCCTCCTTCCGTCCCCCCCTCCCGCCGTCCCGCCCCCCCCCCCCCGCCCCCCCCCTCCCCCCCCCCCCTCCCCCCCGTCCCCCCCCCCCCCGTCCCACTCCCGCCGTCCCCCTCCCGCCGTCCCCCTCCCGCCGTCCCCCCCTCTCGCCGTCCCCCCCTCCCTCTCCCCGTCTCTTGCCCTCCCCCTCACTCGTGCTTCCCCCCTCTCCCATCACCCTCTTTCTTCCTCTCAGCCTCCCCTTCCTCCCTCATCTCTCTCGCCCTCCCCTCCCTCCCTCCCCTCACTCGCCCTCCTCTCTCGCCCTCCCCTGTCTCACTCCTCTCTCTCGCCCTCCCCTACCTCTCCCCCTTGTCTCACTCTCCCCTCTCTCGTCCTCAATTTCCTCCCCTCTCTCGTCCTCCTCGCTCTCACCTTCACCCTTCTGTCGCCCTCCCCTCCATCCCTACCCTCTTTCGGCCGCTCCCTCCCTCTTGCCCTCCCCTCTTAACCCTCCCCGCTGTCTTGCCCTCCCCTCTCTCGCCCTCTTCTTCCCTCTCACACTCACCTCCTTCACTCCCCTCTTTCGCCCTCCCCTTTATCGCCTTCCCTCTCACTCGCACTCCCCTCTCTCGCCCTCCCCGTCTCTCACCCTCCCCGTCTCTCACCCTCCCCCTCTCTCGCCCTCCCTACTTTCTCGCCCTCCCTACTTTCTCGCCCTCCCTACTTTCTCGTCCTCCCCCCGTCTCGCCCTCCCCTCCCTTCCCTCTCCTCACTTGGTCACCCCTCTCTCGCCATCTCCTCTCTCGCCCTCCTCTCTCTCGCCCTCCCCCGTCTCTCCCCTCCCCTCTCTCCCTCTCCCTCCCTCTCGTGCTCCTCTCTCTTGCCCTCCCCTCCCTCACTTCCCTGTCTCATCCTCCCCTCTCTCAACCTCTCCCCTCTCTCTCCCTCCCCTACCTCCCTCCCCTCTCTCGCCCTCTCCCTCTCCCTTTTCCTCGACCTCTCTCGCTCTTCCTCTCTCTCCCATCCCCTCTTTCACCCTCTCCCTCCCTCTTGACATTCCCTCCCCTCCCTCTATCCCATCTCTCGTCCTCCCATATCTTTCCCTTGCCCCCTCTCTCTCCTCCGTTCCTTCACTCTCCCTCCACCTTCTCTCACTCTTGACCCTCCTCAATCAGTCTCTCTCTCTCACTCCCCCCCACCTTCCTCCGTTTCTCTCTGACTGAATCTCTCTCCCTCCTTCCCTCCCTCCCCCTGTCTCAGACACATTCTGTCTCCCTGGTCCTTCCCTCTCCCTCTGACCCAGAGACTGGGGGGTGTGGGGTTGGTTGGTCGTGAGGCTGCGTGTGGGGGGGGGTGAGATGTGGGAGGTAGGAGGAGGGGAAAATGGGGTAGAGATGGAACTGCTGGAGGGAGACAGAGACAGCAGGACAGAGAGAGTGAGGGTGAGGGGATAGGGAAGATGTGGGCAGGTGGAGAAACCGGGGTTGGGGGGATTGTGTGTGAGAGGGGAAACGAGGGAGTGTGAAGAGGAGAGGTGATGAGAGAGAGAGAGAGAGAAAATTGAGCAGAAAGAGTAGGGGAGAGGTAATGGGGAGGCCAGGTTGGAGTTGGGGGTAACAGAGGGAGTTAACCACAGCTCCTGAGCTCAGGGCGCGGTGCCCTCCCCTTCCCTGAGGACCAGGACATGGGGCTGAGTCTGTCTCTCTCCAGCTCAGCTTCTCCAACACAAAGACACACAACAACATCGGTCCCTCTGCTGCTCGGCACGCTGTAATCAGCATTTTTATTGGTTACAAATGGAAGTGATGGATACAGTCAGTGGGATGGTGCCTTTTCTCACTGGCCCCTGAGTTGTGAGAAACATTGAAATGTTTCCCTGTAACCCCCCTGTGGGATAAGGAGGGACAAACCAGCGCTCCCCTCAGTCTGTTACCATAGCGACAGGCTGCTCCATCGCTGAAACACTGAACTGAAATGAGAAAATCCCGGATGGTGTGATTAATGAGGGAATTTGATGGATGGATGGATTTGGGTGAAGGGATATTTCAGCACATTCTTCAGCTGCTGCCTGAACTTAGTCTGGGTCACGGCATAAATCGCGGTGTTTGTGCAGCAACTGAGGAGCTGCAGCATGAAGCCCAATTCCACCACAAAGTCATGGAGATGCACAGGGGTATACACAATCCAATCCATCCGGTACCATATAGAATACAGCATTAACGTTGACCATAACAGGATGAAATTGGCCGAGATCACAAACAGTAAAATGATGGATTTTTTTCGGTTTCTCATTTCAGTGTCAGACTGAGCGTCCCCATTGGTGTGAGCGCGGAGTCTCCTGCGGGCTCTGCTGGTCACTAAAATGTGTCTGACGGTGAGAACATTGAGCAGCAGAATCAGGAGAAATGGGACACCCGGGGTTAGAATGTGGTGGAGGGACTCGATTGTGACCCAGACACTGGAGAATCGAACAGCGTCTGTTACATCACAAAACCAGGGGGTGTTCCACAGCCAATACTGAGCCATGAGCATAAAATACCAGGAAATGTTCTTTAAACAGCTCAGCACAGTCACTGCTCCCAGAACCACAGCCGCCGTTTTCTCACTGCAATATTTACTTTTCAGCTTCTGGCAACAAATGGCCACAAACCGATCAAAGGTGAAAGTGACGGTGAACCAGACAGAGCAGTCAGTGGCTGCATAAAGCAGGACGGCGTGGATATTACACACGGGGACGGAGTCCCTCAGGAAATAAAAGTGTTCCCGATAAACAATGGGAATGTGTCTCAGGATCAGGTCGAGGACAATGACCAGGAGATCCGCCGCTGCCATGGCCCCCAGGTAACGTCTGACACATGGAGACAATCCACAATCTTTATAAAGCAGGACGTAGATGGTCACTACGTTAACTGTGAGGAAGGAAAACAAACCCATTATCCATCAGCCTGGAGGCAAAGGGACCCGTTTGATCGGGGACCCAGTGAGATTTTCAAATGTGTCCCTGTATTCAGGGATTTATTAAAATAATTGGAGCTGGAATAACAAATGGGAAGGTCGGAATTGCTGACAAAAATGTGACATAAACCACAAGAAACCCTCCCTCCCCAAACACCCAGAGACACATCCATAAGGACAGATGGTTTCTAGAACATTCCCACACACTCGATCACTCGAGAGCAGACACAGGTCACTCCTTCCCAGTTCCTAATACCGAGGGTGGAAACGTTGCTCTCCTGAAGGATTCTCTCCCAGTTTCCTGAAGACAAACGGAGTTTGGGAATTTCTGTATTTTGGTCTAAATTGTGGTCGATCCTGTGTCGTGGAGAAATGTAAACGCAGGGAAAACGTATTCACCCCTTTAACTGCCTGAGGGGCCTTTGGAAAAGTGTCTCCTTCTCCCTGGATCGGGATCTCTTCCATCGGGATCTTATCGTTTGTTCAATTCACTGACGTCCGGCCGTTCACAAACAAACAACGTCAGGGACAGAACGTTCCGGGGAATGTCAGTTATAGAATGTCAGGGACAGAACGTTCCGGGGAATGTCAGTTATAGAATGTCAGGGACAGAACGTTCCGGGGAATGTCAGTTATAGAATGTCAGGGACAGAACGTTCCGGGGAATGTCAGTTATAGAACGTCGGTGTCAGAATATTCCGTGGAGTTTCGTGACCTGTCCATCACCTTTCCCATCTACCCACCCCACCAACATGATGTACTGTGCACAGGCTACATATCCATCCAGCACGGGGAGCTGCACTAACCACATCATTGTATTATCTATAAACCTCAGCCAGACAGTCTGACCAGCACAGAGAATGTGTAGTGATCACCCGTGAATTCATCTGTAACCCAGGAGCAGTTACCCTCCCAGCATGTAGCCACTGCACAGGCATTGGGAGAGGGTGAAAACCAACAGGGATACATTCAGAGAGGGGGAGGGGGAGGGAGAGGGCAGCTGCTCACAGCACCATCCAAACTGATGTCTTGTCCATTTACTGATCTAAATGTCCTTTAAACGTTGTAACTGTCCCTATTTTCACCAGTTCCTCTAGAAGTTAATTCCACACACAAGCCAGTTTCTGTCTGAAATAATTACCTCTCCTGACTTTTGTAAATCTTTTTCCTCACGCCTCAAAATATCCCTCAGTTTTGAATCCCCAACTCTCGGGAAAAGACATCAGCCCTTTAGCTTATCTGGAACCCTCATCATTTTATAAACCTCTGTAAAGTTACCCCTCCATCTCATACTCTCCAGTGAAAAATGTCCCAGCCTATTCAGCCTCTCCTTATAGCTCAATCCCTCCATTTCCAGTAACATCCAGGTTAAACTCTTCTGAACCCTCTCCAGCTTAATAATATCAAGATCAATAATATCAAAGTGAATAGTCAAGGTATTTGCTAAGGGTACGGGGGAGTCCAAAACTAGAGGACATAGGCTTAAGCTGAGAGAGTAACATTTAAAAGTGACGTAAGGGGCAGCTGTTTCACCCAGAGGCTGGTGTGCCTATGGAATGAGCGGGCAGGATGACCAGACTGGACACAGTATTCCAGAAGAGGTCTTACCAATGTCCTGTACAGCCACAACATGACGTCCCAATTCCGATACTCAAAGGTCTGACCTATGAAGACAAGTGTGTTAAACACCTTCTTAGCCACTTTCTATATCAGATGCAAATTTTAAAGAATTAAACCTGACAGCCTAGGTTTCTGTACTACAACACCACCAAAAGACCCTACTTTTAATTGTTTCGGTCCTGTTGTTGTTTGATTTTCCAAATCCAATGCCTGGCATTAATCCAGACTATCCTCCATCTGCCACCCCTCAGCCCAGTGTGTGATATGACTGCCACCTCCCCCTCCCCCTTCAATTTTAAAATGCCTACCCCTCTCCAGGAGGCCTGCACACTCTGGCCTTGATTTTCACAAAGACCCTGAGCTTGGTTTGCCTTATGTGGTTAGAGGGAGGAGGGACAGATTGCAGACACAGTCGTTCGGGAGGAGAGGCTGGACAGTAATCAGCGGCCTGGTATCATTTCATGGTTTTAGGAAGAGGGCAGACACACGTTAGAGGTGGGTAAGATTGATCGGTGTTTTGGGGTCAGAAATTAATCCCTTCCTTCGCCTCTGGTGTTCAGTAATAAACATCTATTTGAGACCCTTCATTGGGCAGAGTGTTTCTGCAGGATTTCTTTCCCTAATATTGCAGACTACAGATAATAGCGATTAAAGATGGTTATAGTTAATTTCAATATTCAGCAAGTACACTCAATATCCTACAGTTGAGACAAATATCTTGCATTTGTTTAATAATACAAAGTGTTGTTTGTAATTCAGTAATAGTAACCTGATTATAATCAATCCACACTGAGCTGGAAGCGGGCACTAAAATATGACCCAAAATCTGGGTATGGTAGTATAGTGGGCAGTGTCCGTGTCTCTGAGCCAGAGCTCTGGGTTTGATTCCAATTCCTGAACTTGTGTGGTAGTGTTCCTAGCTCTGGATGAGAAGGTCTGGATTGAAGTCCTGCCTGTTGCAGAGGTATGTCACAACATGTCATAATAGGCTGATGGACAAACACACAGGAGAATAATGTTACAGCTTTATGGGTATTGCCGAGTGGTGCTCGTGTCCCTACCTCTGGGCACAAAGGTCCAGGTGTAAATCCCACAGAAGTGTCTCCTAATATATCTGAACAAACTGATTAAACTGGTTTAGAATTGTAGCTTGATGGAGAAGGAAGAGGTGTCAGTGTTGCATTTCAGAATTTAGCCCCGGGATGACTGAAAGTACAGCCATTCGTGTTGATTGAAGTCACATTTCGCAGCAGGAAAGGTTCATAAAATCTGAATGGTCATGGATAGGTTGAGTAGTCAGGGTTTTTCCCCTGGTTAGGGGCGTCCAAAACTCGGCGGCATTGGTGGAAAGTGAGAGGGGAAAGGTTTTGATGAGGCCTAAAGGGCATCTTTTCACACAGAGGGTGGTGTGCGTATGGAATGAGCTGCCAGAGGAAGTGGTGGAGGCTGGGTACAACTACAGCATGTAAAAGGCATCTGGATGCTGACAGACCTGCCGAGCTTTTCCAGCAATTTCTGTATTTCTTTTAAAAATGCATTCATTTTAACACACGTATTCTGAATAAATTAGACACTTTTATTTTTTAATGAAGCAGGAACATAAAAATATATCTTCAAATCGACCAAGGCCATTTTCTGCTCAGGGTATGGCTCTGTGTATGACAGCAGCAATGATGCACCGACATGGAACAGGGAATGTGATGGAGACATAGTTTGGACAATGTACAAGGGATAATATCTGGACAAAGTTCTTTCAAGTAAAAATTGGCGAGTTTGTGTGAGTGTGTGTGTTTTATAGAAAGGGAAATATTGATTATATATTTGTAATACAAAAATAGTTTGCCATTCATCTTTCCACCATAGTTGGAGTGACATTGCTCTGGATCATAAACGTGCTATTTGAGCAGATTAAAGATACTAGCCTGACTTGTTCCTAAAACTGACCCTGACCCAGCCTGAGACCGATATCATCGGCTATATCACCGACCTGGTAACATTTAACATTTGTTGTGAGCAGTGAGGGAGTCGGACTAGAAAAGGAAACAGTGACCCAAAAAGCCAGGGAACTATAGATCGGTGAGCCTGATGTCAGTGGTGGGTGAATTGTTGGAGGGGATTCTGGGGGATAGCATTTACATACATTTGGGAAGGTAAGGGCTGATCAGGGTAGACAACGTGGCTTTCTGCATGGGAAATCATGTCTCACTAATTTGTTTGAGTTTATTGAAGAGATGACAAAGAAGATTGATGAAGGCAGTTTGGTTGACATTGTCTATATGGACTTCAGCAAGGTGTTCTTTTAAAGAACAAAGAGCAAAGAAAATCTTACAGCCCAGGAACAGGCCCTTCGCCCTCCAATCCTGAGCCGATTCAAATGTCCTGTCTAAATCTGTCGGTCAATTCCTAAGCATCTGTATCCCTCTGCTCCCCACCTACTCCTCTGCTCCCCACCTACTCATGCATCTGTCTAGACGCACCTTAAATGAATCTGTCGTGCCTGCCTCTATCACCTCTGCTAGCAAACCGTTCCAAACGCCCACCGCCCTCTGTGTAAAGTACTTACCGCGTGTATCCCCCTTAAACTGTCTACCTCTCACTTTGAAAGCACAACCTCTCGTTATTGAATCCTTCACCCTGGGAAAAAGCTTGTCTCTGTCCACCCTGTCTATAACCTTCATGATTTTTCAAACCTCAATAAGTTCCCCCCCAATCTTCTTTTTACTAGTGAAAATAAACCTAACCTACTCAGCCTCTCTTCATAGCTAGTATTTCATTCTGATTGGTAGACAGATTAGTAAGGTTCGGTCACATGGGACACAGAGGAAGCTAATCACAATTGGCTTGAAGGAAGAGGGGTATTTTTCAGACTGGAGGCTTGTGAGCAGCAGTGTGCTGTAAGAATCAGGACTGAGTTCACAACATTTCATCATTTATGTCAAGGATTTAGATGTGGATATTGGGGCCATAGTTAGTAAGTTTACAGACGACATCAGAATGGTGATGTAGTAGATTATCTCAGAGTACAACAAGACCACAAATAGATGGGACAAAGGGGCAAGGAGTGACAGATGAAGTTTTATTTAGATAAAGACGAGGGTTTGTATTTTGGGAAGGCAAATCAGGGCAGAAGTTATACACTTAATGGTCAGGTCCTGGGGAGTGTTGTGGAACAAAGGGACATAGGGCTGCAGGTACATTGTTCCTTGAAAGTGGAGTCGAATGCAGACAGTGCGGTACAGAACACATTTGGCACATTTGCCTTAATCAGTCAGAGCATTGAGTATCGGGGTTGTGGTGGCATGTTGTATCTGTACAGGATGTTGGTGAGGCCACTTTAAGAATACCACGTACAACTTGGTTGTCTGCAGAAATGACTTACACAGATGTCCCAGGACTGGAGGTTTGAGCTTTAGGGAGAGGTTGATTAGGTTGGGGTGTTTCCCCCTGGAGTGTCAGAGGTTTAGGGGTCACATTATAGAGGTTTATAAAACCAGCAGGGGCATGGATATTCTGAACAGCCATGCTCTGCTCCCCAGGATAGGGGAGTCCAGAACAGGAGAGTATAGGATGGAGGGAAGAGGGGGAATGATTTAGAAGGGACTGAAGATAAATGTTTCACATATAGAGTGGTGTGTGTACATAAAGTGCTGTCAGAGGAAGTGGTGAAGGAGGTTACAATCGCACATTTAAAAAGTATCTGAAAGACGAGGGATATCGGCCAAATGCTGGCAAATGGAACGGGATCAGATTTGATATCTGATCGGAGTGAACAGATTGGACGAACGGGTCTGTTTCCATTCTGCATGACACTTTGATTCTATCAGAGGAATGACGAATAACTCTGAATGGACTTTCAAGTGGGAATCCTCTTCACTGGAAGTTTATCGTGCCTCTATGTTCACATTGATTGAAAGCTGCATTAGGTAAATATTTGACAGAGAACTGAGTCATGGATAATGGGACACAGACAGGAAAGTGGGGCTGAGACCACAACCTGATCAGCCACCATCTTAGTGCCTGCTGGAGAAGGTTCAACGTATCTAATGTCTCACTCCTGTCCCTCAATTCCGTGGTCCTGTGTTCCATTCAGGCCATTAAACCTGTTAGGCAGGAGCATTTAGAGACGACTTACTCCTATAACCTGGTGCACAGAAACAGAGGAGATCATTTGGACCTTCAAGATTGTCCCACACGCTTTGATGTGATTTGAGAAATATAATTGTAAAACCCAGGCTGGGTATGAAAGAGGCCCCTCATCTCTCTTTACAGAGCTTCCCCTCTCTGAAACTTGTGCTCTATTTGTGGCTCATGTTGTAGACCCAAGTTCACTATGAATACAGCCTCCATACCTCACCCAGAGATGGCTCACAAAATCCTCTGGTCTCCCTGACGGCAACATTCAAAAACAGAACATTCATGAAAATAAAACCCACTAACTTTCCAATAACAGAATGTGAGAACATCAGACACAGGGACAGGTTGTTCACTCCCCAAGCCTGCCTTGCCCTTCACTAAGATCATGACTGATCTGTTCTCGGTCTGAAATCCTCTTTCATACCCAATTCCTCATCGCCCTCAACTCTCGGACAGGTCAATATCCATCTACCTCCTCTTCAAATACTTTCAGTCATCTGGCTCCCTGAACACTCTTGAGAAGAGAAATCTTGATATTCAATACCACCTGTTTGAAGAAACCCCTTGCTGCTCCTATACCATGGCCTATTGATATGAACAAAAGGGGTTGACACAAGGGGTCAGGTAAAAATGACTGGCCCTGATATCAAGGCAATGGCTAACTTTTGTTGACATCAAAGAGCTTAACAAAACTGGACTTAATGGGAATCAGAGTAAACTCTCCAGTGTTTGGAATCAAACATGGCACAAAGGAAGGTGTTCATCATCTCAGTCCTGGGTCACCTCTGTGAGAGATCCTCAGGGTAGCTTCCTCTTCACAAACATCTTCAGCTGCTTCATCAATGTCTCCTCGCCCCCACCCTCCCCACCATAAGATCAGAAGTGGGGATGGTCACTGAGGATTCCACAATGTTCAGGACATTTTATCCCCCGTCAGCTCCTGAACTGGTCTGTGTCCATGTGCAGGAAGACCAGACTCCATTGAGGTGTGTGCTGTTAACGTGTCTGTAACATTCATGTAACAGCACTGCCTGACACTGCACATTGCCACAGTAAAACAAGAGTTCATTCCGCACCTCACACTGGTTTCACAGGGATATGAGGAAATCATTCAGCCCATTGACACTATTGGAGAAAAATAGGGACAGCCTATTCAGTGCCTCCAGCCTATTACTCAGGAAGAGAAGGATTCCAGTGTGATGGGCCATACCAGTTCCCTTGAAAATATTTGAAGGCAGTAGCCTAGATTCTTATGTTTTCTTATTTTAAAGGAAATGTAAAGTGTCTGTTCCAGATGCAATGTGACAGGTCAAACTACTCGGTGGTGAGCAAAGTACATTTATTTAAACATAAAAGATGAAATAAAACCAAAGAAAGCGAAATTTAGAATAACATAATTCTATTGGACAGCTTAACAGAATAATAGAACTAGGAGCTATTACTAATGAACTAGTCCAACATAGAAAATTCCAATAACCACAAAAGGAAAATGCAGGAATAGAAAACAGCATCTAGAGAAAATTCAGAGAGTGTAGCAGCCAGGAGACATTCTGTGAAACTTCCAACTCTGTGGAGACCCCTATGTTACTGAGAAACCAAAACCCAGTGATCCTAATCTGTGAGAGCTGGCCACACCCATTCACTGCATTAAAATAAACCTAAGGCCTCCCTCGCTGTTTACTCAAGTGGTCTTAACTAGCCAGCTTCGTAACGATCGTTCAATATCCCTCTTGAAAGAAACCAGGATAAAAAAGCCTATTAAAGCTACAGCATCATCACACTTGTCAACACATCGAGCTGTCATACAGGAACCAGGGGCAACCCAATCAGGCCCTTGGCCTTGTCCAGTCGAACGAGGAAGAAGCCAGTTAGTCCCTTGAGTCACTTACACAGGATCAATAGGAGGCCATTCCCACCTCAATGCACTTACACAGGGACAGAATGAGGTAATTGATGCTGATTCCTGATGAATGTCTTATGCCCAAAACGTCGGTTCTCCTGCTTCTCGGATGCTGCCTGACCTGCTGTACGTTTCCAACAATCGACTCTCTACTCTGATCTCCAGTATCGGCAGTCTGAGATGTCTCCTAATTGATGCTCCAACATGATAAACAATTGAAGCAGAGGCTGCATAGACAGACTGCTCCACGTTGTTCCTCGTGGCCCTGTTGCTCATGATACACATGTGGGACTTTAACTTGGTTTTCTCGCGGTGAGGAGGGAAGCCATATGTGTGAAGTCTCAAGAAGGCACCTTCCATCTCCGAGGTGACAGCCTGGTGTTCTCTGTGTAGAGCGGAAGCTGATGGGAATGGCTACCTGTTTCAGATGGAAGGTATTGTGGCTGCTGTTGGGGATTGTGAGTAACCTGACGTTCAGAACAGGTTCACACGTCGACTACACAATAATGTGGGGAGAGTTAATGTAGGTATATAAACTATTCGGAAATACACGTTGGACTGATGGATGGATTCTCTAAGTTCAAATAATGCTGATCTTGTTCATGTTGATCTTGTCCGGTGCATGTCCTGTTCAGTGTAACCTGTAATGCCTTACTCTGTCCTAGTCTATTTCCACCCTATGATCTGTCTGGCCATGCTTACTATAATCTGCCTCCACTGCTCATAATTGAAGTGTTTCCCTGTACTGAGGTACACGTGGCAATAAATCAAACCAATCAATCCTGGGTAAATTATGAATTTCTCTCCCTGTCAATGTCTGTTTGGAAATAAGTGATCGCTGCCACTCCTCGTGTTTCAGCATCACTATTTTTTAATCTCTCGCAGTTCTACAGATTAAACACTCAGCCTCTTCGCTCTATTCTATGATACCATCCCCCGTGTCTGTGGTAAGGAGATCATTCCTTACAAAGGTGATCAAATCTGTAGAGAGTGCCCCAAATACTCTCTCAGCAAGGCTCTACAACAGCAGGAAGATGGCTTTACTTATGTACTCGAATCATCTTACAATGAAGGACCGTATACCATTGACTGCACCCCTTACTTACACAGGGTTTGATTCGGAGCAGTCAGCATAGACTTGTGAGTGGGAGATCATGCTTCCCAAATTTGTTAGAGTTCATTGATGAAGTGACCAGGAAGGTTGATGAGGACAGAGCAGTAGACGTAGTCTCTATGGATTTCAGTCAGGCCTTTGATAAGGTCCCACACGGCAGGCTGCTCTGGAAGGTTATATCGCATGGAATGCTGGGGGAACAGGCCAATTGGATGCACAGTTGGCTTGATGGTAGGAAGCAGAGGGTTTAGTGGAAGGATGATAGTCAGACTGGAGGCTGGGTCCATTGCTGTTTGTTATCTATGATTTGGTTGAGAATGTACAAGGTATGATTAGTTAGTTTGCAGATGGCACTAAAATAAGTGGGAGCATGATCAGTGAGGAAGTTTATCAGAAATTGCCGCAGGATTTTAATCAGGTGTGGAAGCGGGCCGAGAAATGGAAAATGGAATGTGTGAGGTCTTGCCTTTTGGAAACTTAAATCAATGTAGGAGTTTCATGTTGAATGGGAGGGCCTTAAGGTGTGTCGTGGGAAGAATGACCATTGGGTTCAGGTGCACGGTTCTCTGCGAGTGGAGTCACAGGTAGACAGGGCAGCGAGGAAGTCTTTTGGCACACTGGCCTTCATCAGGCAGGACATTGAGTATAGAAGTTGGGAATTTATGTTGCAATTACACAGGACTTTGGTAAGGCCGCACTTGGAGTATTGTGATCAGTTTTGTCACCTTATTATCGGGAGGATATTATTAAAATAGAAAGAGTGCATAAGAAGTTTATAAGGATGTTGTCAGGACCCAGTGGTCTGAGTTATAGGGAGAGGTTGAACAAACTAGGACATTTTGTTTAGAGTGTAGGAGACTGAGGGGGGACCTTATAGAGCTGTATAAGATCATGAGGGATATGGATAGGGTGAATGCTCTCAGCTTTTTTCCAAGGTTTAGAGAATCGAGAATAGAGGGGATGAGTTTAAGGTTAGAGGGGAAGGAATAAAAGAGAAACTGAGGGGCCACTTCTTTACACAGAGGCTGGTACGTGGATGAGCCTCAAGCAGATGTAGTTGAGGGGGGTACATTAACAACATTTCAAAAGCATTTGGATAAATATGTGGATAGGAAAGGACTAGAAGGATATGAGCCAACTGCAGGGAAATGGGGTGAGCGTGGATGGACATTTACAAGGTGGAGTCGCACCCCTCTGTTAATTAAAACCAAACACCCAGAAAAGCTCCCCTCACCTTGTAATCTGTTAAAATATGAGCGACACAGATCTCCTACATTCCACTATTTTTTTAAAAAAAACAGCCAGTCAGTTTCTTAACTTTAATAGCGAATACTAAACAACAACTATTCACAAATACAAGCCCCTCTGTTTCTTAACTACTTACTATCTGACTCCAACTCTGTAAAAATATGTTATTCCAACAACCCACACGTTAAACATTACAATCTCAAGACCACACAGTCTCCATCTTCCACGCTGTCTTCACTCTTCCAGCTGCTGATCTCCCTGGGTCATTTTTCTTACTGCAAGTAGGTTTTACATGAACATGTATCTTTGATAGAGAGTGTTTGAGTTGGCCAGTTAGCACTCCTGCTCTACAGCAGATACACTGCTGTTGGATTGCAGTGGCTCTCCCTCTAGTGCTCAAAATGCTGGGTTTATACACTCCCCATGATACAACAATTCTCATAATGTGATTGCTTTCCAGGTTTCCAAACAATAATATTCAAATTCCATTGGCTTCTGGTATCCGGAGCGTTATTCAAACCCTTTGCTTGTATTTGAATTGTTGTCAAAGTAGCAACCAAAACTCAGGATTGTCATTGTTGTCTACAACCATCTGCGACAATTTGTCATGTAACCATTCAAATGTTGTCAGGCCAGTACGAAATTCAATCATTCTTTTTCTATAATTGAAATTTTGTATTTTTTTTCTGGTGGATATTGAGTTGTTTGGACAAGTAGCCAATTAGCCACTCAATTCCATCATTAACTTTCTGTGTCAACACATCTCCACCCCTATATCCCAAGCATCATGCACAATTTTCAAAGAGTTTCAAAATATTTGGTGTAGCTAAATCTGGTGCGGGGTGATTAAACCTGCTTTAACATTCTCAAATACCTCCTGGCATTGTTCTGTCCACCACATTCTGTGACCTTCTTTCATAAATCCATCAGTGGTGCCAATACGCTGCTGAAGTTTGCAACAAACTTCCGATAGAATCCACTCAGTTGCAAAAATCGAACACCTCTTTCTTCGAGGATGGTCGTGGAAATTCCTCAAAGCCCTTTATCTTTGTGTTGCATTGGATCAACCTTCCATGTCCAATGTAATGTCCCAAGAACATCACCTCTGCCTTCGTGAATTCTGTTTTCTTTAAGTTTATTACCAGGTTTACTTCTTGTAATCCTTCAACATGCTCTGCCAAATGTCACATGTGGGCTTTCAATCACTTGCTAAAGATCATTACATCATACAGATAAGTTGCACAATTTGTTCATCTGGCCACAACTCTGTTCCTGAGTCTTAAATGTGGCTGGAGCATTATTCATTCACATGACATTCTGTAACATTTTTGTCATATTCGGTATCTTTACCAGATAGTTTAACTGACTCAACACTTTTTTAATTTGAAAGGGGCCACTAAACCTGGCTTTGAAGGGATTTCCTACCACTGGTGGCAATACTAATACGTCATCCCCACGGGAAATCGTTAAAGTTTCAGTGTTTTTATCTGCCACTTGCTTCACTCTACACTGTGCCCTGTTCAGGTGCTGTTTAGCTGACTCACCTACTTCATCCAATCTCTCCCTCACCTCAGATAAATAATCCAAGTGTGAGATCTCCGACTTTGGTCCTGTCAATTTATATTTCATTCATTTCAAAGGGCCTCTCACTTCATGTACGAATATTAACTCAAAGGAAGGAAAATGAGTAGATATATTTGGGGCATCTCTATGGCAAGCAATATAATGAGACGCCTTTATTCCAATAATTCGGGTAATTCTAACAGTACGCTATTAATATTGTCTTCAGCATCTGATGCCAACTTTCCAAGGCTCCCTGGGATTCGGGATTGGACGCACTTGATTCAAACTGCTGTATGCCAAAACTATCCATCAAACAGCTGAGCGGTAAAATGAGACCCTTGGTCTGACTGAATCACACACCGTAGCCCACAGTGAGTAAAGATAGCTCCCAACTCCTCTGCCTCCCTTTTTGCCTTCACACCCCAAAATGGAATTATCCCTGGAAATCGGGAAGACACGTCCATTATGATCAGCGGATGTTGGTTTCCACTTTTATTTCAGAAAGGGGAGCTCCACAATTAATCATAACCCACATGAAAGGTGTATTCGAATACAGGGTTTGGCAACAAAGGTGCTGGTTTATACTGCCTGGGACTTACCTACCATTTGGCAGGTATGAAATGTACAACAAAAAATAACCACGTCCTTGTGCATTCCAGCCACTAGAGATGCTTTAGCCTGAGTCTTCCGTACATCAACTCCTTTGGCTTTTATCTTTCGGTTTTCCTTCCTGTTGGAACTTATGAGAGTGGGATCTTGTTACTACACAGTCTGGAAAAATCCCTGGGTATTTTTCTTTTAATTCCCCAGTTCCCTAGTCTTACTTTGGCTTCTCCACCACAAGGGCTGCCTCTCCCACCTTGGATCCTGCTAAATCATTCCCAAGAACAAACTGTATTCCTGGAACTGACACTCTATCGTTCACTCTCGCTGTTACTTCCCCAACCTTGATTTGGCACTCCAACCTGATGTTACACAGGGAATGCTTAATTTCTGTCCCCATTCCACAATTTATCACGCTGTTGAGTAACATGCCAGAAAGAGTGAAAATACTTTCATCTCTTACTATCAGAGGGGGAGGGAAAGTGAGGACTGCAGATGCTGGAGATCAGAGTTGAAAAGTGTGGGGCTGGAAAAGCACAGCAGGCCGGCAGCATCCGAGAGGCAGGGGAGTTGACATTTCAGGCATACGTCCTTCAGCAGAAAAGTGGGGGGTAAGGGAGAGGGAAAGCGGCTGAGAATTACATTGGAGGGTAGGGGTGGAGCTGGGTGGAAGGGAGCTTGAAAGGCGATCAGTAGATGCAGGTGATGACTGATGGTGAAAGGTCGGAGAGGAGGGTGAAGTGGATAGGTGGTAGGACAGCTGGAACCCTCAAACTATACAGCATCAACGTTGACTTCACTAATTTCCAAATCTCCCCTCCCCAACCTCAACCCAGATCCAACTTAGCACTGCCCTCTTGAACTGTGCTAACTGTCCATCTTCCTTTCCACCTACCCACTCCACCCTCCCCTCCGACATATCACAATAAATCCCATTTATATCTTCCTATCGCCCTCCCAGTGTCCCTCCCACCAGCCCATCTCCTACCCTCCGAATTCTCTTTCAGCCCCCTGTTCCCCCCGCCACATTCCTGACGATGAGTTGATTCCTGATGTGTCGATTGTCCTGCTCTTCGAATGCTGCCTGATCTGTTGTGCCTTTCCGGCCTCTCAGTTCTCAACTATTAGAGACTGAGCAGCTCCCGTATCTTGGAAAATTATAACTACTTGTATTTCCCCCACACCCCGTTTTTCCTTAGTAAGGTTTATCTACGGAGGCAAATTCTTTATACAGACCAGGCACTGCCTCCATACCCAGCCCCTGCCTGTGCAGTGCACTCTCCTGCAGCTCCTCGGCTCCACTTCGGGTCTCCTTTAACAGGTTCACTAATACCATTGGCTTAAACTCTTTTACCACATCTTTTCCCAAAGTGTCTTCCTTCAATGCCCAGCACTGTGTGTCCCAGCTTACTGCAGTGAAAACACCTTTTCACAGTGCCCTTCTTAAACCATCGGCACTGTAATTTTTATGTGTTCCACTACATTATTGTCAGAACAACTGAGGCCTTTCACTTCCTTTCAACCCCTTGGACTTGTTTTTTCATCTGTGGTAAACTATTGCCAGTGTGCCTTTCTCTATGTTTTGCAGTGCAGGATCTCCCCTTCTCTCAATTTTTATCACCCACAAGATGAAATCCTCCCAGAAGCTAAATTTCATCTCATGCACCAAAGCATCTCATCTGCCCTTTCTGCTACGCTTCTCACTTCTTGAACTTTTTGTTCATTCACATGAATTCTTACCATCTCTGGAAGTGAGTCTTTTAACTCCTCCCTTCGAGCCTCACAGGTCTTATCCATTTTTAAAGCCTGCATCCTTCTATCAAAATGACTGTGTTTAATTCTTTCAAACTCAATATAAGTCTGACCTGGTTCTGTCTCTATATTTCTGAACTGCTGTCTATATTCTTCTTGTACGAATTCATAAGCACTCAAAATAACCTGTTTGCATCTGCATAATCTCTTGCTCCCTCATGAGACAGCACGGCACATACCTTTCAAGCTGTACCCACCAGCTTAGTCTGAACTAGCATTAGCTACAGGTTCACTGGACATGCCATCTGCCGAGCCAGTTTTGCAAATGAAATAGAAGTGGTTTTGGCATTTTTCGCACCGAAATATGGCAATGTATTAACATAGTTGTATACATCCCTACATTATCCCTTCATCTTTATCCTGCTAATTTAACTTTCTTATCTAATTCCAAACTTCTGAATTTCAAATTCTCCCTCTCTTCCTTTTTCCTCTGTTTCTCTTTCTCTATCTTCTCTCTCTTTCTGTTTCTTTCTTTATCTTCTAACTCCAGTTGTCATATTTGCAATTTAAGTTTCTCGAACTCGACTGCAGTTTCCTGCTTCTCTGATGGACCAAAGTGCTTGACCAACTCCATTATGATGACAGCTTTCCTTTTGTCTCTGGTGAAACCTAATTCTAACCTACATGTTAATTCTAGAAGTATGCCCTTCCTTTGTCTTTCTACACTTTCTTGGCAAATTTGGGAACCACCTTCAAACCTCAGAACCTCTTTAGTAATATTAAAAACCATTTCTTTTAATTTAACCAACAACAAGGAAACAAAATTAAATGAATTTTCTCACCTGTTTTATTTGAAGATCTACGTCACTAACTGCCAAGTGATGGAATCTGCTGGGACCTTTTGTACGCCAAAGCTGTTCAAATCTGTCTAAATCCTATACGACAAGCCCTCAAACTGTTATGATGTCGATGTTGAACTCCTTGTTAATTAAAACCACACACGACCACCTATCCCACCTCCATCGCCCCTCCCCCTAGTCCCTCCTCCCTACCTTTTATCTCAGCCGGCTTGGCTCTCTCTCTCTTATTCTGATGAAGGGCTTATGCTCGAAACGTCGAATTCTCTATTCCTGAGATGCTGCCTAACCTGCTGTGCTTTGACCAGCAACACATTTGCAGCAATTAAAACCACACACCCAGAAAAGCTCATCTCACCTCGTACTCTGTTAAAACACGAGTGACAAAGTAGTCGCAAATTCCACTATTAAGAGAAAAAGAACAATTAATAAGTATGTATTTTAACTCGCTGAGCTTGATGGTTTGTTTTCAGATGTTTTGTCACCATGACTAGGTGATATCATTAGTGAGAGTCTCTGGTGACGCACTGGTGGTAAGTCTCGTCTTTGTATTTCTAGGTCTTGGTTTCTTAAGGTGCATGATGTCATTTCCAGTTTTTTGTTCAAGGCAAGGTAGATAGGATCTAAATTGATGCGTTTGTTGATGTACTTCTCGCTAGAATGTCATGTTTCTAAGAACTTTCGTGCGTGGCTTTGTCCTAGGAAGTGCGTGTTGTCACAGTCAACGTGGTGTCCTTCTTTTTCTGAATGAATGGAAACTAATGATAGTGGGTCGTGTCTTTTGGTGGCCAGTTGGTGTTCATATATCCTGCTAGCACGACAACAGGACAGTCGGAAATGGAAAAAACAGATTTTATATACACTGTTTAATCAGTGTGTGTTCAGATAAGTAACACTCTTCATATGTGTATAACGCATTCTGAATGAACAACTGAGACACAGTTAACAAAAAATGATGCACATAATGAATAAAATTTTTAAGCATTAAAACATTATTTGATCCTCATCTGAAGTGATACCTTCCCTTTCTCTCAATGTTCCCCCTTTTCTGGGATTCCCAACTCTAGTCTCTCATTTTTATCAGAATGTGTGTTAGAAATTCTTGTTTCTGGTTTCCAACCTATTTCAGTTAATCCCCTTTCTACCAGGAATTAAATATATTGGTCTGTTGGGTTCTTTCCAAAACTAGTGTCTGTCATATTATTGGAGAGGAAAGTTATGGCATCAGACCCAGCGTTTGAACATATTGCTCTGTTGTACGTGCACTGTACAAAGGACCACAGCACACAGGAATTGCCAAAAGATTGAGGGAAGTACATCTACTTCTTTCGATAATATAGTTTTCTCATTTTCCACATCTCCATATCTATATCCTCTCTCTCGTTCTCCCTTTGTATCTAGTTAATAAATCCACCAATCTTCGTGGCCCATCTCACAAAACTCATTCTTTCATTTTATACGTAATGCTTTCTTCAAGATGTAATGTGGTTATAATGAAGCAATGTAACTACAAAGACAGGCGGGAGGAGCTGGTCAGAGTTAATTGGAAGGGGAGCTGAGCAGGAAAGACCATGGAGCAGCAATAGCAGGAGTTTCTGGGGATAATTCGGAAGATAATACCAGAAATGCAACCCCAAGCTGATGAAACATACTCATGGGAGGACAAGGCAGCCAAGAGTGATAAGGCATCAAACCAAAAGAGGAAACATGCAATGTGGTGAAGATGATTGGGAATCCAGAGAATTAACTGGCTCTGAAACTACATAACTCTGGTATCACTGACACTACAGAGCTCTTAATCATTGTCAGGGAGAGAAACAGAGGAAACACATTCACTTTAAACACAGAAGATGGCATTTCTCAAGGAATAAGATTCAGGTGAATTAAACATTTGAATTAACATCAGTTAAATGCTTTTGCAGAATGTGTCAGATTGGAGGCAAGACCCGGGGAGACAGACCCTCAGCAGAATGAGAGTTTGAAATTGAAGTATTACCACATCAGAAACCAGGTGAGGTCACTGAGTACAGGACTGATGGGTGAATGGCCTCAGTGAGAATTGGGGAACAGACAGCAGAATTGCATTGCAGATATTGCAGCTGGAAACTGTATTCATGTAGTGCTGGAGACCACAGCAGCAGGAGAAGCAGACCTGCATTCAGCCACAACCTGTAACTTTTTGCCAGGATAACACCTCAGTCTGTCATTACAATAAACACCATCTATGGCTCAGTGACGAGTGTGGGTGAACATGTCAGAGTCAGAATCACATGAACCTTAACCTGATGCTAACTCATTAAAGCTACCAGACTTGACCAACAGATCTGAACGAAGCCCTGCAGTCCTGCCACATTCAGTTATAAATGGTGATGGACGATTAAACAAATGACTGGAGGAGAGGGCTCCACAAACATCCCCATCCTAAATAATGGAACAGACCTGCACATCAGTGTAAAAGAGAAGGATGTTTTATCTGCACCATCCTCTGCCAGAAGTGTTGAGTCGATGATACAGCTCACCCTCATCATGATGCCCACAAAATCACAGACGCCAGTCTTCAAATATTTCGAATTGCTGCATGTGAGATGAATAAACAGCTGAACACAGTAGATACGACAAAGGCAATGGGTCCTGACCCCATTCCTGCAATAGGACTGAAGACTTGTGCTACACAACAAGCCGTGTCCCTGGGGAAGCTGTTTCATTCCAGCTCCAACTCTGACATCTCCCTGGCAATGTGGAAAATTACTCAGCTGTGTCCAGTCCCCTAAGAGGGGAATAATTACAATCTGACCAATTATCACTCCCTCATTCCCATCACGACCGTCAAATTGTTGGGAGTTCTTTTTGACAGAACTGTCAAGCAGCATAGAAATACCCTGCTCAGTGTGGTTTTCGACAGGTCCCCATGTGGAGATGGTGCTGTTGTGGAAATATCACTGGATTACTAATCCAGACCAGGATAATGCTCTGGCAGCGGTTGGAAGTTAAAAACAATTAATAAAATATCGAGATCTAAAACCTGGGGTCAGTAACAGTGACCTTGAAGCCAATATCGATTGTAAACAGAATTTCCTTCTCCAATGTACTTTTAGGAAGTGAATCTCCCATGATTTCCTGGGCTGGCCTAAAACAGACTCCAAAGACCCTGACGTGTGATAAACATTTCAATGGTCTCTGAAACGGCCAAGCAAGGCCACTCATTTGTATCAAACTGCTCCGAGGTCTGAAAGGATGAAACCGGACAGAACACCCGGCCTCAGCAGCAATGTGGGAAAAGGGAATGGGAACACAGTCCTGTCGACCCTGCAGAAACCTCCTTACTAACACCTGAGAGCTTGTGACAGCATTTTACAGAGCTTTTCCACAGACTGCACAGAAACATCGGGAATGGAAAACACATTTGGCCTCCCCATTCTAAGTTCATGGAAAAAAAAATCTCCTCAATATACTTACCCCACACGATATACATATCTGTTAATGTGAGTAACCTTGGGAAGCTATAAAATAGGCGGTGCAGTAGTATGTTTGGTTCATCGAGTTGCTAACCAATTCAATATAATTTCCATACCATACTCCTGCTCTCCCACCATCCCTTTACTGTCTCTAAATCCGTATTTATATTCAGTGACTCAGTTTCCAGGTGCGAACGAATTCCCCAGGTTCCCCAGTCAGTGAGTGCAGATATTTATTATCATCTCAATGCAGAGTGACTGCCTGTACCTAATACTGTGGCCCCTTGTTTTAGAAGTCCCAGCCAGGGGAATTATCATCCCTGCTTCCAATCTGTCTCACTTTGTCAGAGTTTTGTAAATTTCACTGAGATCTCCACTTATTTTCCTAAACCCCATGGAATACTGGCCCAGTCACCACCAAACTCTGCTCTCACAACAAGCCTGTCATCCCAGAGATCAGTCTGGTCATCCGTCACTGCTCTCCCTCAATGTCAGGTTTTCCTTTATTAGGTAAGGAGACCAAAACTGCACACAATACTGCACAATGTTCGAGATGATATCTTACCAAGGCCCTGTACAGCTGCACTGAGACACCCTTTCTCCTGGACTCGCATCCCCCTGAAATGAAGGTCAACACACCATTTATCTTCTTTACTGCTTTCTGTTTCTGCAATATTGCTTTCAGCGACATATGTACAATGAGATGCAGATCCTTTTCCGTGTTATAGCTCCCCACTTGGTGGGTCTGTGTACACTGGTCAGCGTGTCAATGCCATGCCCAGTATTGACTTCTGGTTACAGAACTCACTGCGCTGCAGGGACCTCAGAGGTTGATGCAAAAGGAAACAACAAAAAGGAGCATCTGTCCCTTTGTAAATCAACGTGTTTCAACCAATCCCTTTCAAATTGTAGGATTCCAGTTTATCATTTCCACCAAAGGGCACACTGTCACCTCTATCCACATTGTTCTCCATCTGTCACGTATTTACCCATTCACTCCATTTGTCTTAGTCTTCTTGGTGCTTTTTTATATCCTCCGCACCCACTCACAATCCCACATCCATTAGTGCTATCAGCAGGCTGGGATGTATTGTATCTGATTCCAGCAACCAAATATTTAAAGGACATTGTGAACAGCTGGGCCCCAAACACCGACCTCTGTGATACCTCAGCAACCGTCCTCTGTTAATTTCTATTTCTGTATTTCGTCAATCTGGGTGTCACTGGCTGGGCCAGCATTTATTGCCTGTCCCTAGTTGCTCTTGAGAAGGTGGTGGTGAGCTGCCTTGTTGAACACCGCAGTCCACCTGCTGTGGTTGACCTCCAGTGCCATTAGGGAGAGAATCCCAGGATTCTGACCCAGCGACTGTGAAGGAGCTGTGATATATTTCCAAGTCAGGATGGTGAATGGCTTGGAGGGGAACCTAAAGATGATGGTATTTCCATACATCTGGAGCCCTTGTCCTTCTAGATAGAAGTGTTCGTGAGTTGGGAAGATGGTTTCTGAGGATCTTTGGTGAATCATTTCATTGCAGCATGTGGATAGTAAAACACTGCTGCTGCTGCGTGTTGATGGTGGAGCATTGTGGGTGAAGGGCCAGTCAAACTGTCTGCTTTGTCCTGGATGGTATAAAGCTTCTGGAGTGTTGTTGGGGCTGCACTCATCCAGGCAAACTGGGAGTCTTCTATCGCACTTCTGACCTATATTGTATTGACATGCATTGTAGATGATGGACAGAATTTTGGAAGTCAGGATGTGAGTTACTCGCCGCAGCATTCCTAGCTTCAGACTTGCTCTTATAGTTACAGTGTTCATGTGGGGAGACCAGTGAGTTTCTAAGCAATGATTACCCACCAGGACTTTGATACTGGGGGATTCAGTGATAGTAACATCATTGAATGCCAAGGGGCAGGTTAGATTGTATTTTATTGGTGATGGTCATGGTCTGGCATTCGTGTGGGCTGAATATTACTTGCCACTTGCCAGCCTGGATACTGTCCATTTCTTGTCGTGTTTGAACATGGACTGCTTCAGTATCTGAGGAGCCACAAATGTTGCAGAACATTGTACAATCATTGGCGAACATCCCCACTTCTGACCTTAACATGGAGGGAAGGTCATTGATGAAGCAGCCCTGAAGAAGTTTCTGTTCACTGCTCGAGGGACTCCTACAGACATGGAGCTGAGTTGACTGACCTTCATCAACCACGACCATCTTCCTACGTGTCAGGTATGATTCTAAGCAGCGGGGTGTTTGCCTCTGATACCCATTGATTCCAGTGTTGCTAAGGCCCCTTGATACCACACTTGGTCGAAGGCAGCCTTGATTTAAAGGGCTGTCACTCTCACCCCACCTCTGTAATTCAGCTCTTTTGTCCATGTTTGAATCAAGGTAATGAGATCCGGAGCTGAGTGGTCCTGGGGGAGCCCAACCTGGTCATCATTGACCAGGGTATTGCTGAGCAGGTTGCTGCTTAAAAGCACTGAGACCTTCCACCACTTTACTGATGATCGAGAGTAGGCTGATGGAGTTGTAATTGGCCAGATTGGATTTGTTCTGCTTTTTATATACAGGAGATACTTGGGGTAATTTTCCACATAATCAGGAAAAGCCATTGTTGTAACTGTATTGAACGAGTTTGTTTAGGGGAGTGGCAAGGTATGGAGCACAAGTTTTCGGTACTATTGCCAGAATGCTGTCAGAGTATGGACCCTTTGAGTATTCAGTATCTCCAACTCGAATTGGTTGATGACTGGTAACTGAATCGCTGAGGACCACTGGAGGAGGCTGAAATGGATCATCCACTCAACATTTCTGACTGAAGGTTGTTACGAATGCATCAGCCTTATCTTATACACTGAAGTGCTGGGCTCTTCCATCATGGAGGAAGGGGTTATTTGTGAATCCTCTTCCTCCAGTGAATTGTTTAATTGTCTCCAACGTTTCTCGACTAGATGTGGAAGGACTGCAGAGCTTGGATCTGATCCTTTGCTTATGGGATCACTTAGCTCTGTTTATCACTTACTGCTTATGCTGTTTGGTGCACACAAGTAGTCCTGTTTGGTGGCTTCACCAGGCTGACACTTCATTGTCAGGTTTGCCTGGTGCTGCTCCTGCCATCCTGCACATCCATTGAACCAATGTTGATCCTCTGGATTGATGGTAATTGTTGCGAGGGGGGTATGCCAGGTCATGAGGTTGTGTGGCTGTACAATTCTGCTCCTATAGATGAACCACAGCACCTTATGGACACCCAGACTTGAACTGTTAGATCTGTTCGAAGTCTGCCCTATTTCGCACTGTGATAGTACCACCCAAAATGGTGAATGTTATTCTCAATGTGCAGGTGTGACTTTGTCTCCTCAATGACTATGCGGTGGTCACTCTTACCGATACTGTCATGGACAGATACTTCTGCAATTGGCAGTTTAGTAAGGCTGTGGTCAAGTGTATATTTTCCTCTTGTTGGTTCCTTCACTGCCTGCCGCAGAACCACTCTAGCAGTTATATCCTTGAGGACCCAGCCTTCTCGATCAATAATGCTGTAGCTGAGACACTGTTGGGGGTGAACATTGAAATACCCCACCCAGAATGCTACCCTCAGTGCTTCCTCCAAGTGTTGGTCAGCATGGAGGAGTACTGATACATCAGTTGAGAGATGCTGGTACTTGGTAATCAGCAGGAGGTTTCCTTTCCCAAATGCAAACTAATGCCATGGGATACGGAGTCACTGTTGAGGACTCCAAGAGCAATTCCCTTCTAACTGCATCCCACTGTGCCGCCACCTCTGCTGTGTCCATCCTGCTGATGAGACAGGACATATCCGGGGAAGGTGATGGGGTGTCTAGGTCATAGTCATACTCACAGAATCATACCTTACAGACAATGTCAGGCTGTTGATTGATGAGTCTGTTTATTTCTATTCACTGTTTACTGCCAGCTGTCCCATTCTCGAAACATGCCCATATATTCGCCCCAATCCACTCAGATTTGATATTGCAAATTGGGCTTGGAGCTTTACCAACATTTTCCTAAAAATCAAAATGTTTTACATCCATTGCTGCTCTTTCATTTGTCAGCCAGTCTGCTTCTCAAACATAATTCCCATTTCATAAATCTATGTTAGTGTTGTCTATGACTATTACTTTCAGCCACAATAATTTCTGCTAAACCATTTACTTACTATGTCCTATGTTCCACGTACTCTATCATTTTCCCACACCAGACTTGGTTTTCCTTATATTGTTAGAAAGTTTTGTGAAGACAGAACTGAAGTAGTGGCTTCATAGTTCTGCCATTTCCCTGTTCCCCATTCTCCATTCTCTGGTTCCAAACTGTAAGGAAACTACACTTGTTTTCTCATATTTCTCACATTGACATCATTTAACAAGCTATTACAGTTCACACTTATAACCCTTATGAATATAACTCTTCAGAAACCCATCAATTCCTGCCTTAAAATGCTCCAATAATTGACCTTCCACATGGTACACTCACAGGAGCGAAGACTCTGTGCCAACAGAAGGACAGCACGATCTATATTAGTCCCACTTTCTACAGCAGTCCCATAGCCTGGAATGTTATGACACTTCCAAGTGCTTGTCCAAGTACTTTTTAACGATTGTGAGGTTACTCGTGATAATTCCCCTCTCAGGAAGTAATCCCAGAAGCCCACACCTCGAGGTGAAAAAATGTTTGAATCATCTCTGAACCTCAAACTTTTCACTATAAAAGTGTGCTCCTTTGTTCTTGACCCTCTGACTAAAAGGAACAGCTGCTGTCTATCCCCCCTGTCCGTGTCGCTTATAATCTTATCCTTCTGAATCACTGACTCCTCAGCTTTCTCTGCTCCAAAGTAAACAACCCGAGCTTATCCAGCCTCTCTCCATAGCTGATATACTCTACCCCAGGGGACATCCTGGTGAATCACCTCTGCACCCTCTCCAGTACAATCACATCCTTCCTGGAATGTGGCTCCCAGAGCTACATACAGTATTCCATTTTGGCCGAACCAAAGCCCTGGAAGGTCTTATGTCTACACCCTGATTAGGAAACACAATACTCAAGGTCCAATTCTTAACTAGTCCATTAACCTGCCCAGCAGAAAGTGAGGACTGCAGATGCTGGAGATCAGTGCTTTAAAAATGTGTTGCTGGAAAAGCGCAGCAGGTCAGGCAGCATCAAAGGAGCAGAATCGCCGTTTCGAGCATAAGCCATTCTTCAGGAACCTGCCCTAAACATCGATTCTCCTGCTCCTTTGATGCTGCCTGACCGGCTGAGCTTTTCCAGCAACACATTTTTAAGCATTAACCTGTCCAGTCACATTCAGGGAAGTGTAGAGAAGCATAATCTGAGCTTCCCAGTGTGCTGCCATTCATTGAGTCCTCCCCTGCCTGGTTCCTTCTCCCAATGTTCATCACCTCATATTTATCAAGGTAACATTGTACCTGTTATTGATCTGCCCATCTGACCATTTCATCTGCATCTTCCTGTAACTTAAGGCCTTCCTCCTCACTGCGAACCAACCGGTCAATCTTTATGTCAAATGTCCACTTACTTATCACACCTCCCTGCCTCTCCACCTTGCCCCCTCCACATTCACATTTGTTTTTGTTATGAATAACACAAACAATAAGGGATGCAGCACTGCTCCCTGTGGTGCACCAGGTCTCCAGTCACACAAACAGCTTTCTCTCACTACCCTCTGCCTCCCGCCACTAAGACAATTTTCGTTGTAACTTGTCAAGTTATCATTTATATTGTGAGATTTTACATTATTTTTCAGTTTCCCAGCTGGAAATTTGTCAAAGGCTTTCCTACAAAGCTAAAGAATCGACCTCCTCAAACTAATTCAATCAAATCCATTAGGTGCCACTTCCTTCTGATAAAGTCATGATGATTATCCCTGATCAGACCTTTCGACTCTTATTGGAGTTCAATTTTCTCCTTCCCTATTTTCTCCAGTAGTTTCCTTAACAGTGACCTAGTACCCGCTCGTCTATAGTTCCCTGGTCTATCTCTCCAACCCGAACTGTGAAGTGGAATCGTGTTAGCAGTTCTCCAGTTCTCTGGCACCTCCCCTATGGTCAGAGCCTAATTAAAATATTTAGTCAGGGTCTTTCCTCCATTCACCCCAACAGCCGCCTGTGATAAAATTCATTCAGACATGGAGATAGGTCCAAATTTATACAGAACAAAGCCTCAAATCCTTTCTCGTATTTTACATCAATCTGTTCAAGAGTTTCCCCATCCATCTCCTTGAATTCTGTACTTGTCTTCTCCGTCTCTAAAGTAAAATAGATGTGAAGGTCTCATGTTACAATCCATCAATGTTCTCCAGCTTGACACACAGATTGCCCCTTTGGTTTCTAATGGACACTAACTGTTTGCTGATGATTCTGCTCTACTTGTCCGTGTAGAATATTGTGGGATTCTCCCAGATCTCGCCTACTTGTACTTCTCCATGTCCCTGTTATTCAGTCCCCTCTGTGTTTCTAAGTTTCACTGCAACCACCTCTCATGTTTCAAAACTCGAGATCACAGGGTGAGTTTCCACATCAGAAAATCTTGCCGTTTTAGGGATGAATCTGAATAATACCTTTTGCAGTTCCTCTGTAGTCAATATCTTATTTCTTAGATTGGGACTCCGAACAATACAAAATACTGTCATGAACACTCGATACAACGGTGCATGACGTCTTCTATATTCCAATTACAATCACCTGAATGTAAAACTAATTTTTTCTTTGCTATTTTCATATGTTCTTCCTAATACCTCTCGCTTTAACCTTTGTTATGAGCTTACTTTGTGAGTTTTTTAAAAAATCTCATGAATATTCAACTCTACGTTATCCATTGGTTCTTCATTGCCTATGTCCACAAGAATCATCTTCAAACCATTCCAAAAAAATGTTTGCCACTTCTGGTTTTCTTTTCATCGGTATATTCTCACACTCCCAAGTGATGTTATTACCTTCTACATATGTAGTCGCATGTTCTTTGTAATCGAGTCCAACAGACACCCGACTGCGGATGACAAGATAACTGCTCTGTAGTTCACCCCTCTCCATCTTCATCCTTTCTTAAACTGTTGGATAATATTTGTAACCTTTGCCTTATACAGATTGGCTAAATGACGTTCGAGAGTGTGTCAGAAGATAAAGTAAAAATCCGCGATGCAATGAACATGTCTATTGCTGCTTCCTCATAAATCCTTGTATGAAGTACATCTGGTCTGTCAGATTTATAAATACTCAATCCAGCTTTCTTTTCAAAGATGACCTCAACATTGATAAGAATAATCTTAGACGTTACTTACACAAGTCCCATGGTCACTTGGTATTTCTGGAAGAATTTCTGGACATTCTTGCAATGAAGATAGACGCAAATAAACTGTTTCTTTTCCGAGATTTCTCTGTTCTCTGCAATAAACTATCCTGAACGCATACCAACTGTTCCACATTTGACCTTGTTTTTATTTTTTTTCATACATTGATAGATGCTTTTTAGCAGTTTTTATGTTTTTCTTTCGTTTGCATGCTTTTTCTCTTTTCGATTTTCTTCTCAGTTTCTTGGCCATCCTTTGCTGGGTCCTACATTTCTCTGAATCCACTGGATTACAGCAACTTGGCATTTTTATAAGCTGCCTCCTTTCATCAAATAGGTAAGTGAAGGTGGGGTTGAAAGTGATACTCGGAGAGGAGGGTGGGCCAGATTGATAGCAAGGAAGGTGGACGCATAGGAATGTACAAAAGGGCGGTGCTGACTTGGAGGGTTGGAGTGGGATAGGGTGGGATTAGTGGAAATGGGGGAATCCACTATGATCCCCTGTGTTTGGAAGGTCCCAAGGCAGAAGAGGAGGCTTTCTTCCTGCAGGTTTCTGGTGGCTCAGGTTTGGCGATGGAGTAGGTCCAGGACCCTCATGTCCTTGGCAGAGTGGGAAGGGGAGTTAAAGTGCTCAGCCACAAGGCGATGGAATTGTTCAATGTGGCTGTCACAGAGATGTTCTCTGAAATGTTCCACAAGTTGACCTTCTGCCTCGCCAATGTAGAGAAGAACACATTGGGTTCAATGGATGCAGTAGATGAGGCGGTCTGTCTCCCTTCATCACTTATCACTTTCAACCCCACCTTCATCTACCTACCGCAATCCCTGCTAACCTCCCCCCTGTCTCACCCCCTTCTCATTTATCCCTCAGCCCCTTGGCCCATAAGCTTCATTCCTGATGAAGGCCTTATGCCCGAAACATCGATTTATCTGCTCTTAGTATGCTGCCTGACTGTGCTTTTCCATCACCACACTCTTCGCCTCTGACCTCCAGCATCTGTAGTCCCGACTTTCTCCTCACACCTTGACGGCTTGCATGACTCATATTTATAACAGTTACTTCAAATTAAACAAAATCTGTCGTGTACTCAAACAGCATAAAAGAAAACCGATACATTGTGGTCACTGTTCCCAAAATGTCCTTTACAGCAAATTTTTCAATTAGCTCTTCTGATCACTCAACACCAATTCCTAAATCACCTGATCTCGAGCTCAGTGCTTAACATAATGCTCATGTAAACCATCTCACACGTGGTCTTGAAATCCATTTTTCCCAGCATTAGCATTCAATTGGGTTAACAAAGTTTAGATATAATTTAAACATATATCATACTGCAGTACCCACAAATGTACATATCTCATTTCCTGTTTTATAACATGCCCTGCATTTGTATTGCAGCTTTCACTTTGCTCCTCCTTGCTGGTTTTGCGATCCACCTTACTAGATTCTGCGGAATCTGAGCGATGTGGGCTCTGGGGAGATTGATGGTAGAGATCATCTCGCTACATCATTTATGATCTTCTCAAACTTTAAGTTCTCCAGATCTCCCGTTATGCTGATGGAGTAGAGAAGGACAATGATCTTCCAACAATGTTCTGTATTCCCCCAGAGAGCTGAGACTGCTCTAACCTGGGTCGGAACTTTACAATAGGCTGGTAAAGTGTTGCTGCTTCTGTACAGGAAGATTACATCTGGAGTAGTGTGTACAGATTTAGCCTCTTCTCTGAAGAAAGGATGTTGTTATATTGGAAGCAGCTCAGAGATGGTTCCCTCAACTGATTCCTGCAATGAAGGTGCTGGCTTATAACGAAAGGATGATCAAGTTGACCCAGTAGCCATTGGAGTTTACAAAAATTAAAGATGATCTTATTTGAACAAAGTTGACAGAAGGAGTTAACAAGTGAAGGGAATTACACAGATAGTGGAGGAATCCATTCCGTTCTCCAGCCTGTTACACAGGAACAACAGGAGGATATTCAGGCCTTTGACCCTGATACAACAAAACAGGATGAGGCTATTCAGCCCCTGGAGCCTGATATACATTTACAGAAGGAGGCCAATCAGCCCCTCGAGCCTATAACAGTAGGCCATGCTGCACCAGTATCCTGTTCAACAGCAACAGGAGCAGTCTATTCAGCCTCCTCAAGTCTGTAACATAGGAACTGGAAGAGGTCACACAGTGACTCGAGGTTGTTACACTGGGATAACAGGAGGCCATTCAGACCCACCGAGCCTATTGCAAGGGAATTGGATAAGGACAAAAACTATCTGAGACTTCTTTCATGAGAAACGAAGAGGTAATTTATACACGTGTTTGTTTTATGGGAATAAGAGACGACGAATCAATCCCTCGGTCCCATCTCCGGGATACATGAGGAGACCGTTCAGTATCTCCACCTGTTATGGAGAAGTATGAGAAAACCCATGAGCCCCTCAAATTGTTACACAGCAGCAGGAAGATTCCATAACCTCCCAATCCTCAAAAGCATCAACAGGAGGAGGTCATTCTGGCCTTGGAGATGGCAACATGGGAACACCAGAAAGACATCAGCCAATCGAGTTTGAATACCAGCAAGATGATGAGTCCATTCAGACATACATGGCTCTTACACAGCAATTGGAGCAGATCTCTTCAAGCCTTGTGCCCATAAAACAGGAATTCAAAGAAAACATGAAGGTTTTCGAAAGGGAAGAACTTGTAATAATGTAATACATGAGCGACTAAAGTTTAACAATAAACTATTGTAATTTAAGGCAAATTGCTAGAGTCCATTGTTCAGGACATATGCAAACTCAAACCACAATTCGTCAGAGTCAACATGGTTTCACGAAGTTCTGGACTAGTGGTGCTGGAAGAGAACAGCAGTTCAGGCCACAACCAAAGTGCAGCGAAATCGACATTTCGGGCAAAAGCCCTTCATCAGGAATAAAGGCAGAGAGCCTGAAGCGTGGAGAGATAAGCTAGAGGAGGGTGAGAATGGGCAGAAAGTAGCATAGAGTTAATGGGTGAGTGGAGGAGGGGATGAAGATGATAGGTCAGGGAGGAGAGGGTGGAGTGGATAGGTGGAAAAGGATATAGGCAGGTCGGACAAGTGCAGACAAGTCATGGGGACAGTGCTGAGCTGGAAGTTTGGAACTCGGGTGAGGTGGGAGAAGGGAAATGAGGAAACTGTTGAAGTCCACATTGATGCCCTGGGGTTGAAGTGTTCCGAGGCGAAGGTGAGGCGTTCTTCCTCCAGGCGTCTGGTGGCGAGGGAGCGGCGGTGGAAGAAGGCCCAGGACCTCCATGTCCTCGGCAGAGTGGGAGGGGGTGTTGAAATGCTGGGCCACGGTCTGGTATGGTTGATTGGTGCAGGTTTCCCCGAGATGTTCCCTAAAGCGCTCTGTTAGGAGGCGCCCAGTCTCCCCAATGTAGAGGAGACCGCATCGGGAGCAACGGATATAATAAATGATATTGGGGATGTGCAGGTAAAACTTTGATGGATGTGGAAGGCTCCTTTTGGGCCTTGGATAGAGGTGAGGGAGGAGGTGTGGGCACAGATTTTACAGTTCCTGCGGTGGCAGGGGAAAGTGCCAGGATGGGAGGGTGGGTTGTAGGGGGGCGTGGACCTGACCAGGTACTCACGGAGGGAATGGTCTTTGCAGAAGGCGGAAAGGGGTGGGGAGGGAAATATATCCCTGGTGCTGGGGTCTTTTTGGAGGTGGCGGAAAGTCAGCGGATGATTTGTCTTATGCGAAGGTTTGTAGGGTGGAAGGTGAGCACCAGGGGCGTTCTGTCCTTGTTATGGTTGGAGGGGTGGGATGTGGACGAGATGTGTTGGAGGGCATCTTTAAGCACCTGGGAAGGGAAATTGCGGTCTCTAAAGAAGGAGGTCATCTGGTGTGTTCTATGGTGGAACTGGTCCTCCTGGGAACAGATACGGCGGAGGCAGAGGAATTGGGAATACGGGATGGCATTTTTGCAAGAGGTAGGGTGGGAAGAGGGGTAATCCAGGTAGCTGTGGGAGTTGGTGGGTTTGTAAAAATGCCAGTGTCAAGACGGTCGTCATTAATGGAGATCTTCACCATGGATATCCAATCCCTCTACACCTTCATCTGCCATGACCAGGGCCTCCAAGCCTTCCGCTTTTTTCCTCTCCAGACGTCCCCAACACTACCCTTCCACCGACACTCTCATTCATTTGGCCGAACTGGTCCTCACCCTTAATAATTTCTCCTTTGAATCCTCCCACTTCCTCCAGAACAAAGGGGTAGCCATGGGCACACGTATGGAACCCAGCTATGCCTGTCTCTTTGTTGGCTACGTAGAACAGTTGATCTTCCGTAATTACACCGGCATCACTCCCCACCTCTTCCTCCGCTACATTGATGACTGCTTTGGCGCCACATCGTGCTCCCGCGAGGAAGTTGAGCAATTCATCATCTTCACAAACACATTCCACCCTGACCTTCAATTTACCTGGACCATCTCTGACACCTCCCTCACCTCTAGCCAAGGCCCTAAAGGAGCCTTTCACATTCACCAAAGTTTTATCTGCACTTCCACTAATATTATTTTTGTATCCTTTGCTCCCGATGCGGTCACATCTACATTGGGGAGACTGTGTGCCTCCTAGCAGAGCGCTTTATGGAACATTTCTGGGACACCTGCACCAATCAACCACACCACCCCATTGCCCAGCATTTCAACTCCCTCTCCTACTCCGCCGAGGACATGGAGGTCATGGGCCTCCTTCACCGCCACTCTCTCACCACTAGACGCCTGGAGGAAGAACGCCTCATCTTCAGCCTCGGAACACTTCAACCCCAGGGCATCAATGTGGACTTCAACAGTTTCCTCATTTCCCCTTCCCCCAACCTCACCCGACTTCCAAACTTCCAGCTCAGCACTGTCCCCATGACTTGTCCGGACTTGTCCAACCTGCCTGTCTCCTTTTCGACCTATCCACTCCACCCTCTCTCCTCTCTGACCTATCACCTTCATCCCCTCCCCCACTCATCCATTGTACTCTATGCTACTTTCTCTCCACCCCCACCCCCACTCTAGCCAATCTCGCCACGCCTCAGGCTCACTGCCTTTGTTCCTGATGAAGGGCTTTTGCCAGAAACGTCGATTTCGCTGCACGTTGAATGTTGCCTGAACTGCTGTGATTTTCCAGCGCCACTAATCCAGAATCTGGTTTCCAGCATCTGCAGTCATTGTTTTTACCCCATGGTTTTACTAAGGCTAAATTGTGTTTGAATTGATTGCTTGAGTTACTTGAAGTTGTCACAAACAAGGTGGATTGTGGGAATCCTGGAGATGGAACATATCTGGTCTTCCTGAAGGCATCGGATATGTCGCTTCTCCAAAGAGTAAATGGTAAGATCAGACAACATGAGTTTAGGAGTAGTTTATTAGCTTGGATGGAGGATTGGTTAACCAACAAAATGTAGTCAGATGGAAAAAATGTGTCATTTTCTTTTGGCAAATGCAACTTGTGGGTTGCCTTGGATTTCAGTAATCACGCCTCAACCATTTGCAATCGTTGGTATTATGGTACTAGGTTGACGGGATAGAAAATACAATGCCGCTTTTTCAGATGACACTGACATTGGTGGGAAATTAATTCAGAATGATGATGCAAGAGATTTAAAACATATGGATAGGTTGGTTGAATGGGTCAAAATTTGGCAAGGAAAATTAAAGTGTATAAATATGGGGCTATTCAAGTTGGCCAGTATAATAGAAAGATAAATTATTATCGAAACGGAGAGAAAGGTCAAAGTGTTTAGGTGCAGAGGGATCTGGGTGCCAGCTTGCATATCACAGAAAACCTGCATGCGGGTACTGCTAGTAATGAGAAATGCAAGCATTAATTTAGTATTTATTTATGTGACGATAGAGTAGAAAGGTAGGGAGTGTTGGTGTAGCTATGCAAGGCATTAGTGAGGCTGCAACTGGAGTACAGTTTGGGTGTTCTGCAGAATGAGGTATTTCCACCGGAGACAATTCAGAAGAGCTTCAATAGATTGATTCCATATTTGAAGTGTTTGTCTTATGAAGGGAAATTGACCAGTTTAGGCCTATACTCTCGAGTTTATAAGAATGAAAGGAGATCTCACTGAGATCTGTAAAATGCTAAAAGTAATTGCAAGTGTAGATGTGGAGTGGACTTTTTTTTTCATGTGGCGCAATCTACAACAAGAGACTAGAGTTTTAGGATGGAGAGATTACAGGAATGTAGAACAGAGGCTGCGATGACATCAGCCTCATCGAGGGGTTGGATTCCTCACAGATGCTCCTTGTTCTTCTTCAACTATTTGACTGTGTTTCCCAGGAATGGTGGAGGACTGGGTATCATACAGGAAACAGGCACTCAGGATAAATCAGTTAGAGAGAACGTAACCAGTTGGGTCACACGGTGACCAGCGCTGAGTTCTCAAATATTTACAGTCTATATTAATGATCAGGCGGATGGAATAGATATACAGATGCTGAATTTGGTGATGTCCATAAGACCATAAGACATAGGAGTGGCAGTAAGGCCATTCAGCCCATCGAGTCCACTCCGCCATTTAGTAATGGCTGATGGACATTTCAACTCCACTTACCCGCATTCTCCCCATAGCCCTTAATTCCTTGTAACATCAAGACTTTATCAATCTCTGCCTTGAAGACATTTAGCGGCCCGGCCTCCACTGCACTCCACGGCAATGCATTCCATTGGCCCACACTCTCTGGCTGAAGAAATGTCTCCGCATTTCTGTTCTGAATTGACCCCCTCTAATTCTAACGCTGTGCCAACGGGTCCTAGTCTCCTCACCTAATGGAAGCAACTTCCTAGCGTCCACCTTTTCCAAGCCATGTATTATCTTATAAGTTTCTATTAGATCTCCCCTTAACATTCTAAACTCCAATGAATACAATCCCAGGATCCTCAGCTGTTCCTCGTATGTTAGACCTACCATTTCAGGGATCATCCGTGAACCTCCACTGGACACACTCCAGTGTCTATATGTCCTTCCTGAGGCGTCGTGCTCAAAACTGGATACAGTACTCCAAATGGGCCTAACCAGAGCTTTATAAAGTCTCAGTAGAACATCACTGCTTTTATATTCCAACCCTCTTGAGATAAATGACAACATTGCATTCGCTTTTTTAATCACGGACTCAACCTGTATGTTTACCTTTAGAGAATCCTCGACTAGCACTCCCAGATCCCTTTGTACTTCGGCTTAATTAATTTTATAACCGCTTAGAAAGTAGTCCATGCTTGTATTCTCTTTTTTTTCCAAAGTGCAGGACCTCGCATTTGCTCACATTGAATTCCATCAGCCATTTCCTGGACCACTCTCCCAAACTGTCTCGATCCTTCTACAGCCTCCCCACTCCCTCTTCATTAATATATAACGTGAACAACTGTGGCCCCAACACTGAACCCTGCGGGACTCTGCTTGTCACCGGCTGCCATTCTGAAAAAGAACCTTTTATCCCAACTCTCTGCCTTCTGTCAGACAGCCAATCCTCAATCCATTCCAGTAGCTCACCTCGAACAACATGGGCCCTCACCTTACTTAGCAGCCTCCCATCTGGCACCTTATTAAAGGCCTTTTGGAAGTCTAGATAGACCACATCCACTGAGTTTCCCTGGTGTAAACTACTTGTCACCTTTTCAAAGAATTCTTATGTCGCTGTAATAAGCAACAGATTAAATTATCAAGAGAGGGTGGAGAGTCTGCAAATAGATTCAGAGAGTTCAAGACAATAGGTAATTGTTTTGCAGGTGGAATTTAACATGATATAACCTGTCATTCCATTTGCAGGAATAATGGAAGGCAGCATGTTACTGAAATGGAGAGGGATTACAGGACTTAATGATACTGTGTAGTGGGGGGGGGGGGTTCACTCAGAGCCGTTTAGACACGGGAGGTTTTGCTCAATCCCAGATCGTCAGCTCCCAGACACTCCAAGTGACCCCATTGCTCTCTGTACACATGGAATACTTTGATGTGGTTCATTGGTGGTGGGGATGGTGTTTTGAAATGTGCGTCAAGGGGAGGCCTTTATCCAAGAGATATTAATTTCTTTCCACGTGGAGACCCGATGACGATGGAATGGCTGACTGCTTCTGAATGAGGAGGCCGTGACTGCTGCCAGGACAGCGGGTATTCACCAACATGATGTACTGTTCATGGGTACACTGTAACATTAATAGAGGGAGAGCTCCTTCAGTTCCTCTACCTCTCCGCATTTACATGGGTACTCTGCAGATGCAACTTTCAACATCGGGAATCCCACTATCCTGGATACACACGGCAGCTCCCTGCTGAGGGAGAAACAATCTATTAACCTCATCCACCACATATATACGCCATCACCGAATGGTGACATTGATGTTGAGATGCTGGGAAATGATGAACATGTCACCTAGCCCTACCTGGAAAGTTCTGGATCATAAAAGCTGAATGAAACTGTGACCCATCAGCCACTGGCAGCACCATCTTCCCCCTGGTGTGAAGCTGCAGGTCGTGTTGAAGGAGGTGACACCGCTCTGTGACCAGCTCCTTGTTCAATCAGTGTTCCCTCACACTCCTGTGTTAAGTTAAGCTTGGTAAGCTGTTCCTGGAAAATCCGATGTGGATACAGCAGATCCCTTTCCCCACACATTCACTGCGGGGTTTCAGAGCTTCCCCTCTCTGAAGCCTCTGCTCTATTTGGTGTTCATGTTACACACCCAGAAAGTCTAACTACAGTCCCCAGGCTCCATCCAGAATTGGGTCACCAAATCCTCAGAGGTCTCCCAGAATGTCTGAGGCAGCTCGCAGCACATCCTCCAGCAAACCATCCCCCATCCCTCCAGTAAATTTTCCATTACAGGCGTCAGCCACAAACCCATTCGGCTACAAATGTTGTGGACTAGACCAGATCCCCTAAAAATGTTTCAAGAAGGCTGTTTAGACCCAAACCTTTCCTTATTTTGAATATAGATGGGAAATGTGCCTTACAGATATGTTGTGTCTGGTCAAACCATGCAACATTAAGTAAGATATAATCTATTAAAATGCTTTAGTTAAAATACAATCAAAGAAAATATTATTTTGGGATAGCTTATATGTTGGAACACTTACACAAACAATAGATACTGTACCGTCTTGGTTTACACCGCTTGGCACAAAGATATATTCAAATACAGATCCTTACAGCAGTTTTACAGTCCAGGAGGAAACAATGTCAACAGAGATCTCAGAGAGAAAAGCAGTTGAGGATCATGTATTGAAACTTCCAAACCTTTTGGTATCCCCAGCAGCTTCTGAATGCTGCATCTAAAAACAAAACGAGAAACCCTGATCTGGGAGAGTAGGCTACTGCCCTTCCATTGTTACCACCGTTTTAATGAAACCTAAAGTCTTTATTAGTTATTTATTTAAACTGTTTTCAGACAGCAGTTCTGCACCTCTGCCTTTAAAACCTGTCTTCAAAAAAAAAACCAGAGAAAATAACCTTTTTACAGACAGTATTCTCACGACTCCATCTTTAATAAAATAATCCATCAATATACAAAGGTGGACTCATTTTAGGCCTCCTAAACTTCCTCTATCAGTAATCTGCAATGCATATACATTACATTGACTGTGAGAATACAAATGTTCACAAATAATTTCGACTTCAGGCATTTTGCTCCTGCCACAGAATGCCTTTGTCTTTCTTCATCCAAGTCTCCACAACGTGTCAAAACGTAGTTTTTCTCGCCCTGTCAACTGTAAAATTTCAAACTGAATGGCAGCAATAATAAGCTCAATCGAAACAGACTGGTATTTTTCTCCCTAAACTTCTCCAAGACCTTAAAGGGTTACGGTCAGTGATAAAGATTTGTCTCACATATGTTATTCACAATTTAAATGTTGAATGTTGTAACGCCAACACCAAGCTCAAGGCCTCCTTCCCCATTGTGGAATAAATCTGTTGATGTTTGCACTGGACACTCCAACCACACGTTACATAATGGAGCACTCCTCATCTCTCCAATAGTCCCTCTGAATTACATAGCTCCTCATATCTCAGCACAAAAAGAAGTTACATACTTCTGTACCTCTTAATTCTCTAATCTCTTTACCTGCTACTCCCGGCCTATGTCAGTAAATCTTACTCTCACAGGGATATGTTTTAAGAAGATCTCACACATTCTTCTCAATCCCTCACAGAAACCAAACTTTGATTTCTGAACTCAATCATCATCATCAGCCATTTCAGCTTCTAACCTTGCCATTGTTACTCTCTGCTCTTCCACCCGAGTTCTCACGACTGCAGGAAGTGAATTGCTGAACGTCTCCAAAATAAAAATCTCTCTAAGAGTTTCATAGGGTTGCTCTGTTTTAATACCCTTCCCCACCTTTCAAAATTACTTTGTTTGATCCTTTAAAACTCAATATGCATTTAACTAGGGAACCATTGTTTAGATTCCTGGAATGCTGTCTCTCGGCTTCTGGCCCAAGCTCATATGCACTTCATGGTGCATGCTTTCTTCACCATCCCATACTGGCCAGATACCTCCTCTGATAGGGATGCAAATACCTACCAGCTTTGTTTGATCAACTAAATCCACATGGTCACTGGTCACTGCATTTGTTCAGCCACTTTCTCAAACGAAGTTCAAAAGGCTTCCCCATTCTTCTCATCAAATTTAGATAATGTCGAGATGCATTTAAACAGAACTCCATCAGGCCATGGTTACAATTGGGTTGTTCAACCTCACTAACCTCACATCCAGCCGACCATCTATCTTTATCTCCGCCCTCTATGTCAACTTTCCTCTCTAATTGCTAACTGTTTAAGTTGCAACTCTCTGCTTTTCTTTTGTCCTTTTCTCTCTTTCTTCTACATCCCCTTTTCTTTTATTTCTACTTTTCATCATAATTCAAATTGTTTCAATTCCTTGTCATGTTCAAAGTGCCTCATTTGAAATTGAATTCCAGCCATTTCCAAAGAATCTGATGGCAGTTCCACCAAATGGAATTGCCGAGCTATAGCTGAAATTATCTCTCGTTTTCTCACAGACAAACAACAACCCCAACTCCAGCTTGTCTGTCACTTCGTAGAGCTTTGCCTT
>NW_026869257.1:74969-190546 GCF_020745735.1 Hemiscyllium ocellatum | reverse complement strand
TCACCTTACTGTATCCCTCGTGGTTTTAATCATTGTCCTGCAATTTGTATCATCGAAGGACAATGATACAAATAGGTCTGCTCTTGTCCCTGCCACTACTTTGCCACAATGTTCTGGGATACACTTATTCAGGACTTAGGGCTTTCTCATACCTTTGCATTTGAAGACCTCCAGCACTACCACTTCGATAATGGGAACTCTTTACAAGCCATCACTGTCTCTTTCACTGACCTGACCGCAGTATTTCTGACATAAATGTTCATTTAGGGTCTTACCCATCTCCTGTGGTTCCACACATGAATGTCCTTATTGATCTTTGCAGGGCCCTGTCTCTCTAGTTGCTTTTGTACTTGTGTGCTGTAGAATTTTCTTGCAATCTCTTTTACCTTATCTGCCAAAGCTATCTCATCCCCCATTTGCTTTCCCAGCTTTATCCGGCTTCTCCGTTTCTCAAAACCTCCAGTATCAGTAACATCTTCATCATCATCTTTGCTCCATTTACAGTTTCCGGAAATGCTTCCTAAAGCAGGAGGATCAGAATTCTCCACAGTACTCCAACTGGGGACCCAGCAATGCCTTGTACAGCCGTACCATGATGTGCCAACTTATGTATTCAATTCTCTGACCCATGAGGCAAGTGTTCCAATTCCACTTTCCCCACCTTGTCCACCTATGATGCAATGTCCAAGGACCTGCATCCTTGGTCTCTCTCTGTTCGATAGCACTATCCAGGGCCCGACCATTAAATGTGTTAGTCCTCCTAGTTTGTCTGAACAGAATCCATCACCTGAATTCAGCTCCATCTTTCATTCTTTGGCCCATTGGCTCAGTTGTTCGATATCCCCTTCGATAACTGTATTCCCTACCCACTATAACCCGTGTTCTATCCGGACTTTTATCAACAAACTTACTAACAATGACTCCCATGTTCTTACTGAAATGTTTTTTTGTAAATGATGCATAACAGTGGAACCAGCACTGTTCCTTATGGCACACTGGGGTCATAGGCCCCTAGTCTGCAAAACAACCCTCTCCCATCACTCTGTCTCCTAATGTCAAGCCAATTTTGTATCCAGTCGGCTATCTGTCCCTGATCCCATGTGATCTAACCTTACTAACCAGTGTTCCACGCTAAACCCTGTCCAAGGCCTTGCTCTGGTCAGTATAGACACAGTTTCCTGTTCTATCTTTCTTAGTCACGTCTACAATAAACTCAGGCAAGTTTGTGAGACACTACTTGTGTACTTTGCGTCAACTGTCCCTAATCAATCTTGGCCTTTTGAAATGCATGTAACTCCTGTCCCTCAGAGCCCCCTCCAACACCATACGCACCACTAATGTCAAGCCAATTGGTCTTTCGGTGCCTTGCTTTCCCTCACAGCAGTTTTAAACACTGGCACAACATTTAACACCCTCCAGGCTTCCAGCCCATCACCCGTGGCTGTCACTGATATAAATACTTCTTTAAGGGGCACTTCTTCCTTAGTTTATCCCAGTGTCCTCTGATATACATGATTAGCTCCAGGGATTTGTCTATTTTTTAGGCGTTTTAAAGTCTCCACACCCTCTGTTTTGTTATGCGGACACTTCTGATGCCTATATTTCCCGACTTCCCCAGTCTTTAAGGACTGATGTGAAATTTTCATCAAGGATCTCACCCATCCTGTGGTTCCACACATGGATTATCCATTGATCTTTAGGGGGCACATTCTGTCCCTAGTTAATCTTCTGTCGTTAGTATTCATGTCAAATCCCTTTGGATTTTCCTCAGCATTATCAGCCAAAGCTTTCTCAGGTCTCCTGTTTGCCTTACTGCTTTTCCCACTTCAGGGTATTACTGTACCACAATGTTCTTTGAGGAATCCAGCTGGCCATATATGACATGGACCGCTTTTCTTGACCAGAACGTCAATATCCCCAGTCATCCAGAATTTTCTACTTGTAAATCAGCATTGTCCTTCACACAAAGAGAAATATCCTCACCCTGAACTCTCATTTTACCTTTCTTGTGAAAGCTTCTCACCGGCCTGAGGTGCATTTACCTGCCAATAGTGTCCACAATCAACTGTAAAAGCTCTTGACCAATACCTTCTGGATTGGGGCAGGACAATGTTGATGTTTCACTTATGGACCGGCCTGTCCTTTTCCATAACTGTTTTCAAATTAATACAGTTGTGGTCACTTTGTCAAAGTGCTCCCCAACTAACACCTCAGTCCCTTTCCCTACATTGTTCCCCAAGGGAAGTCAGGTTTTGCCCTTTCTCAAGGGGAGGGCAAACAACCAGTGGTAATGTGCACATCAGTACACACGGCATAGATACAGTTGGATGGAATCTGGTCAAGTGAGCATTAGGAGTTAGGTAAGAAGATAAAAAGCAGGACTACAAGGGTAGTGAGCCCCAGATTACTCCCAGTGCTGCTCGCAGTGAATATGGAAATAAAAGACTAGTCGGATGGATGAGTGCCTGAGGAGCTGGTGGAGGGGGAAGGGTTTTTATGTCTTGGATCATTGGGTCTCTTCTGGGGTAGAGGTGACCTGGACAAGGGGGATTCTGAAAAAGAGAGAGACCATCGGCCAGTCAGAGGAAAATACACCAGCCACCGAGAGCACGTTTCCTATTCAGGATATCCAGGGGAGCAGTCAAGGAGGGAAAAGACTTCTGGTTTAAAGGACATTTAGTTTGACACATGAGGCCTGACTGGTAAGGCAGGTGAGCTCAGAGCATGGATTGGGCTCTGGGTACTGGGATATTATAGCATAACAGAAATATGGCTGAGAGAAGGGCAGAACTGGCAGCTCAGTGTTGTGACAGAAAGACATGTAAATGAGGAGGGGAGTGCACTTTTGATAAGGGAGAACATAACAACAGTGTTCAGAGAGGATATTCCTAAAGAGTCATCAAATGAGGCCATATGGTTAGGAGTTATAAAGAAGAAAGGGGCGGTCACTTTGTTGGGACTGTATTACAGACTCGCAGATAGCCAGCGGGTATGAGAAGAGCAGATGTTAGAGAGATTGTAGATAGCTGTAGGAATAAGAGAGTAGTATTGATTGGAGATTTTAATTTCCACTGGATTGACTTATGCATTCAGAGAATAAAGGCCCATATGGATAAAAATTTGTCAAATGGTTCCAAGAAAGTTTCCTTGAGCAATAAGTACGGTTCTACTCTACTCAGAGTGGCGGAACATTGAATCTCCCCTGAGAAAACGAGATGAGGAAGTGACTGATGTGTCAGTCAGAGAGCACTTTGGGTCCAGTGACCGCAACTGTCTTAGTTTTAACATAACTATAAAAAAGATAGGAGAGGTCCACAGGTTAGGGAGCTATGCTGGAACACAGCCAGTTTTGGGACCATGAAGCAGGACCTAGCAGAGGTTGGGTGGGTGAGTCTGTTTGAAGGAAAAGAAACGACTGGAAAATGGGAACCTTTTAAAAGTGTGATACTGAAAATCCAGGGTCAGTATGTATCTGTTAGGTGAAAAGGAAAATGGCAGGTTTAGGGATCCCTGGCTGATGAGTGATATTGAGGCTCTGGCCTGGCAAATGAAGATGGTATACATTGGGTTTAAGGGTTCCGTATCTACGAACCTCTTCCAGCCCTAAAGACAGAATCAATCTGTGGAGACCTATAATCTTCTCAGGTCTCTGCCACACTCTGATCTGTCGAACCCACTCCTGTCCCTGTGACTGTTCCAATCCAGTTCCTCAAGGACCTGCGATCTGTGTAACATGCTCTCATCATTGTCACCCACCCTGTCAATGTAAGCTCTTCCAATATTTCCACCATCTCTATCATCTGCATAAACTTCTCCAGCTCTTACACCCCTATCTGTGTTAATGACAACCTCCCCATACAACACTTGCCCACTTAGGTCAAACTGGAGGAGATTACTAATGCTCCTTTTATCTGTGTAACTGTCTCCAATCAAAATTGCTATTCTCATCTCCAGGAAAACCTGTCCGATTCCACATCCTCCATGTCTAAATAACACCAGAACCTAAGAATTTTGATATCTCTAAACCTGTTCAGTCCCAACTACCCTCTGTATGTATGTTTTTTCTTCCAGTCTATACAACCTATATTATCTCTGTAATCTGCTCCATTCCCTAAATAGTCCCTGTCAGTATAAACCAGCACTGTCCTATCACTATCCTTATCCCTGTAAACTGCTCCATCCCTCCCAACCTGCCCATCTCCATGAACTCCTGCAGGCCCTACAGCTCTTTGCATTTCTGTAACCTCTTGAGGCTCCCATTCCCCTCCCCTCAAAACACTAACCTCCACCCCCCCCTCCCCCCCTCTCCTCCAGATCAGTTATTGTGTCTCTGTTAACACCTCCACCTCTGCCAACTCTTCCCATTTGTGTAACTTCATTCAGACCCCATACTCTCCAGCTTCCTGAATCCTCTTCCTGACATTGCAATCAAAATCATGTTTCTGTAAAATCCACCAGTGCTTAAACTTTCCCCAACTCAGTAACCTCTTGCAGTCCTAACAAAGCACCTAAACTGTGAAACCTTTCATTTCGGTACAATCCTCCCTCCCTCCCTCCTCAAATGCGGTCATAATCATGTAACTCCCAATTACTGAATCCTCCTTTTCGCACTGCAACCCTTCGAATGTCTGTAAATCCTCCTGACCTGATATCCTTCCCTATCTCTGTAACCCCCACCACCCGCCATTGCCCTTTTGGGGAAGCTAGCAGAGGAGAGAAGAATTGTAGAGTCCGGGCCATGTTACGGAGGTAGAATCCTGGGAATTACAGATTTGGTCTAATGTCTGTGGTGTGCAGATTATTGGAGAGGACTTGACAGACAGGGTTTATGACTACTTGGAATACCATAGTTAAATTTTAGACAGTCAGCATGGGTTTGTGAGGGGCAGGTCATGCCTCACAAACCTTATTGAATTCTTTGAAGATATGACAGAATATTTTGAAGCTCATTCAGAAACTGAGTAGGCATGGGATACAGGGAAATCAGTCTGTCTGGATACATGATTGGATGGCCCAGAGAAGACAGTGTATGGCAGCAGATGGACAGTATTGAGCCTGGAGCTCAGTGACCAGTGGTGTTCTGTAACAGTCGGTTTGGGACTCTGCTCTGCTCTCTGTGATTTTTATAAATGACTTTGATGTGGATGTTGGAGAGTGGGTTAGTAAGTTTGCCAATCTGGTGGAGTTTCATTCTGGAAGGTGGAATTTGAGTACAGAATGCAGGGTGAAAGGCAGAATGCTTGGCCGTATGGAGGATCAGAGAGATTAAGGTGTCCATGTTCATAGATTCCTCAAAGTTGCCATGCACGTTGAAAGGGTTGTTAAAAATGCATATGTTGTGTTTGCTTTCCTTAGCAAGGGGATTTATTTGAAGAACAATGAGGGTTTACTGCATCTTTATAGCATCCTGGTGAGACCACACTTGGAATATTGTGTTCAGTTCTGGTCCCCCTCTATTCAGGAAGGATGTGCACGTTTTAGAGAGCGTACACAGGAGATTTACCAGGATGCTGCCTGGAATGGAGGGCATTTCTTATGAAGAAAGGCTGAGGGAGCTAAGGCTTTTCTCATTGGCGTAGAAAGGGGTGGGCCAAGGTGGTAGAGGTGAACAAGATGATGAGAGGCTCAGAGAGAGTTAATAGTCAGAGACTTTTTTCCTATGGCATAAATGGCTATTACAAGGGGGGGGGGGGGGAATGGAGGATGGATAAAGAATAGAGAATGGTAGGTGGTTGGAATGCACTGACTATGGTGGAGTAAAGTTAGATACTTTCGGGACATTTAATAGACTCTTGGATAAGCACATGGATGATAGTAAAATTAAGCTTATGGAAGTTAGTTTGGTCTTATAGTCGGATAAAATGTTGGCATGGCATCATGGCCAAAGGGTCTTGTGCTGTACTGTTCTGTGTTCTACGTTCCGTATGGTAAATGGATAATAAGCTCAGATCAGTGTAAAAGGATATGGCATTCAGGAGAAGCTAGTCAAATGGGTACAAAATTGGTCTTGATGGTAGGAGACAGAGGGTGATGGGAGACATGTTGTTTTTTCTGACTGGAGGCATGTGACCAGCGGTGTAGTGGGTCTCCTGTTGTTTGTCATTTGGGTAAATGGTTTCCTGGTAAGTAAGGTTTTTGGGTGATACTAAAATTGGTGGTAAACTGGACAGTGATGAGGTTATCTGTGATACAACAGGATGAACAGTACTGCGGGAGACGAGTGGGCTGAAGAATAGCAGATGGAGTTGAATTAGATAAATGTGAAGTGTTCCATTGTGGTGAACAAACCAGGGTGGGACTTGTACCTTAATGTTCGGGCCCTGGGTGGTGTTGTCAGTCAGAGACACGGGGATGCAGGTACACAATTCTTTGGAAGTTGCATCACAGGCAGGCAGGCTGGTGAAGCAGGCGTTTGGGATGGTTACCTTCATTGGGCAGAGCATGGAGAGTAGGAGTTGGGATGTCATGTTGTTTATCTGTACAAGACATTGGCGAGGCCACCATAAATGCATTGCTGATCAGTAGGAAGAACTCATCAGGTTCACTTCCCTGCTTTAGGGAAGGACAACAAATTTTCATCACTGGTCTGGCCAACATGTGACTCCAGACCCACAACAAGAAGGCTGACTCTGAGCTGCTCTTGGGTAATTAAGAGTGGGGTCAAGAATGTAAGTCAGGCAGTGACACCCCACATCCCAGAAATGATTAAATAAAATACATATGTCCCTCCCTACCTCTGCAAACCCCTCCAGCTGCAACACTCATACTTAGTTTGTGAAACACACTTCAGCCCTGACCACTCTCTGTAACACTCTCACCACCACCAGCACCTTCACCTCTCCCTGTTCCTATTGTGACAATTATACCCTCACAGGGATTCCTCTTCCAATTGCCCTCCTCCTGCAAGCAGACCCTTTGCAACCCCTTTAAAATCTTACTCCTAAAGCACACTCGCACTTCAGGATTTTAAGTACTTTTTGGTGATCTTCTCAGCCTCATAATCTAATATGATCCATTTTGTTCTGAGTGAGGGGACAGGTGTGAGTTTCTTGTTAAGGTTTTGTCTGTTTCAATGGAATATTCTTTTGTTCAGTGATTTACACTGTTCCTTCAAATGTTTACCACTGTTCATTTACGCACACACATGTTTCAGTCTGTTAGGTTGTTTACCTTGGTCAGTTCTTCTCTCAAACTCATGCAATTGGCAATTTTTGTTTTTAGTTGTAGCTTGTCCTTTCTGTGATTCACTTTAAAACTTTATATTTCTTTTAAACTGCACTTTATCACAATTTCCAGAGGATCTCTCCAGGTGACATTACTCATTCACTAAGTTTCATCACGCAACGGTCGATCTGACTTAGTTACATCCCGAGCCAGTGCACAATGTGTTATTTAAAGAAACACTGAAAAAATTTCTCCGAACTTCCCTTCCAATATCACTGTTGTCAGTGTGATTGTCAGGATTATGCGAATTTTGAATTTTCACTGAATTTTTCTTAATGCCTTTATTAAAAATTCCAATGAGTTCCTGTGTGATGCAGTGATGAGCAATGAAATGCTGTTCAGTGGCCTAAAACTGTTCTGCTGCTTGTGTCCTTGGCAAGTAGTAGCCAGAATTTACATTCAGACTGACTCTACTTCATGATCTGCGGCCAAATACTTTCTCTGTAATGCCTTTGTTATCAATTATTGTTAGCGTTGTCCACTTTGCATGAGTTTCCACAAAGTTGTGAACCATTTGAATATTTATGTCCACCTTTTTTCACCTGTAACCACGTCACCCTGGTGTCTAACTCTCTTTTATCTCTGTCACAAATTCATCTACCTTATGGCAGAGACTTTGTCCATTCCAAAAAAAAACATAATTTAACTGTTTCCTACAATTTCCTGTCACAAAGTGATTCGCTGATGCACAGTTTTAGTTAAACTTGGTCCCATCCTGTTCCTTTCTGCTTGTCTTCAGCCACATCCCCATGCTGTTCCAAAGCTTCACCTTTTCTATTTGGATTTGGAAAGCTCCTTTCACCTGAAACCTGTCCCTGCATCCTCTCTGTCAGTTTAAATCCCTGTCCCTAAACTACCGACGTGATTGGCCAGGACACTGGTCCCAGCATACTTCCAGTGGGACAATCCGAATGGTTTATTTTTAAACTCAGGTATGGGATGTTGGTGTCTCTGGCTGACCAGCCTTTCCTGCACAGCCCTCGCTGCCCTTGAGCTGAGTAACTTGCACGGCCATTTCAGAGGCAAACACTTTGTCGTACAAACCATGTGAGAATGGTAGTTGCCCCCTAGTGTATTTTTGATGAACAAACATTGTTTTGGACATCAGGAATGATTTCAGACATATTCATAGATTGTTAATTGCAATTTTAAAAAAAATGATGATTGCAAATTCCACCATTTCTGATGGTGGGATTTAAACCTGCCTCCACTGAACATTGGGTGAGCTTTTGGATACATGCTCTCGCAATAATACCACGAGGCCATCACTTCACCTGCTGAAAGGTTGCTCATTCCTGAGCACTGACACCAGGACATCCGGAACCTAAACCTGTTCTTCCTACATGATTGTTTCGTTATGAAATTTTCCTGCCCTCTGGTGATATCACTCAGACTCTCTTCATGAGGTGTCCCTCACTGTGAGGGTCGAATTGCTGCCCCTGTCAGCGTCTCTCACTCTTGCAGCTTCTCCGGATCCTGAACCAATTGAAGTCTTTACTCCAGAGAGACGCAGCAGCATATGCAAGGGATGGAGACAGGGTTTTTCAGATCTCTGTTGGACTTAGTTTCATTGTCCATGTGTATCCCTCACGGGATCAGTCTAATTTCCCAAATTGTTGATTCCTCTGACTCCTGTAGGTATTAGGAACGGCCTGACTCAATAGACTTCCCAGCTGCTGGATGTCTCGTCCATCGCCACATTGAAGATGGTTGATCAGCCAGGGAGACAAAGAGAAGGGAGATTTGGAGTGTTCAATAAGTCCTGCAGTGAGGTAAGATCACTACAGTGAACAGAGCAGACAGCAAAGACAGAGCTCCCAACATCAGATAACAAAACATGACACAGATACAGTGCTGGAGGGGGTGCACAGTACAGACACACCCCAGGCTCAATCAAAACCTTATAGTAAGTTCTGTTGTGCTAAGACTCACTACTCTGCAACAATCTATCTATGGAATGTCATGGTGACTTAGTGTCTTCAATAATTTGTAACTCCTATAACAGTTCCTATCCCGGTAACATCCTCCCTTCCCTATACTCCCTCTACATATTGGAATCCTCCCTTCCCTATACTCTCTCCACATATTTGGATTGTACTGCATTCCTGACTACCAGCCCTATCGCTGCAACTTGCTTCAGTGTCTATAACGTGCCTTATCTCAGTAGTCTCCTACAATAACAGGAGACAGGGTCATCCAGCACGGAACAGGTTCCTTCGATCGAACTAGTCCATGCTGAACAGAGTCTATGAACGAGTCGCGTTTCCCTGCACTTGACCCATATCCCTTCAAACCTTCTCCTCTCCATGTACCTGCACAAATGTCTTTTCCATGTTGTTATTGTACTTTTCTCTATCACTTCCCCTCGAATCCCATTTCCTACCTGCACTGTACTCTGTGTGGAAAATCTTCTCCTCCAAATTCTTTGAAGTTTTTTTTCTCTCCCATCTCCTCCTTATATCCTCCAGACACAGAACATAAGAACATGACAGTACAGTACAGGCCCTTCGGCCCTCAATGTGTGCTAACCTGTGGACCCAATCTGAAGCCCATCTAACCTTCCCTATTCCATTCTCCCATGGCTATCAGTGATAGAAATATCTCTTTATGGGACCCCCACAATTTCTTCCTGAGCTTCCCGCAATATCCTAGGATATACATGATTAGTTCCCAAGGATTTGTCCATCTTATACGCATTATAGAACCTTCACTACCGCCTGTTAAGTTAAGTGGAGTCTTTTGAAGACGTTATTGTTCCTTATTCCCTGACTTGCCCAGTATTTCACCAAGTTAAGTTCAAACATGAAATTTTTGTTCAGGATCTCACCCATCTTCTGTGTTTCCACACTTGGATGGCCCCATTCGTCGTCAAGGAGCCACATTCTTCCCCTAGTTAATCTCCTGAAGAATATACTTGAAGAATCACTTTGGATTTTCCTCAGCCTGATCTGGCAATGCTTTCTGTAGTCCCCTTTGTGCCCTCCTGATTTCCCTCTTAAGTGAATACTCCACCTGCAATGTTCTTCAATAGATTCCCTGAATCCAGCTGGCTATGTGACACGTGCCCCCTTTTTGTTGACCAGAGTCTCAATACCCCAATTCATCAGTGTATCCCACTTGTGTCAGCATTGTCCTTCACACTAACAGAAATATGATATCCCTCAAATATCATTTTATCGCTCTTTTGAAAGCTTCCCACCTGCCTGACGTCCCTTTACCTGCAAATAACCTCCACAATCAATTGCCAAAAGCTCTTCACCAATACCTTCTGGATTGCGGCAAGACAAATTTTGATCTTTAACTTGTGGACTAGGCTTGTGCATTTCCATCACTATATTCAAACTAATACAATTGTGCTCACTTTGCCAAAGTGTTGTCCCACTAGTGCCTCAGTCCCTTTCCCTACCTTGTTCCCCAAGGCGTAGTCAGGTTTTACCCCTTCCTGCAGTCCAACCATTTACATTCTGACTGAGACATTTTTCTTGTACATGCCTAACAAATCCACCCATTCAAGCTCTGAGCACTCTGGCAGTCCCAGACTAGGTTTGGAAAGTTAAAATCCCTGACCATTCCAACCCTATCATTCTTACAGATATCTGAGATCTCCCAACATATTTGCTGCTCAAACTCTCGCTGACTGTTGTGGCCTGTAGTACAGTCATATCAAACTGATGGCCCATTCCCATATCTCAATTGCACCATTATAGCTTCAATGGGTGTTCCCCAGGAATATCCTCTCCAAGTGCTGCAGTGATATTTCACTGATCAAAAAACTCCACCCCTCCTCTCTCACCTCCTGTTCTATCCTTCGTATGGAATCTGTACCCTGGAACATTGAGCTCCCAGTCCTGTCCCACTCTCAGCTGTGTTTCTGCCATATCTATGGTATTCCAGTCCCATGTTCTCATCCATGCGCTGACTTCATTTGCCTTAATTATTACGCCTTTTATTTTGAAATGAATGCACTTTAGTCACTCAGTTTTCCCTCAATGTCTGCTGTGCTCTTTCCTGATGTTTCTACTTGAGTTCCTGTCTTGAAATTCTGTCCCAGCCTCTACATTCAGACTGCAGCCTGGCACCATCCACCTCACTATGGGCAACACCCTCAGCTTTCATGTCATCTGCAAAACTACTAATGATACCTTCTGCTTTCACATCAGAGTTATTAATGTATATAATAAACAGCAACGGCTCCCGCACAGATCCCTGTGGTACATCCGTTAGTGAAAGAATTTCAATCGTAAAACAGCCCTCCACCAGTTGGATCCTGTTTGCCAAATTGCCTTGGATCCCATTGGTCTGTTGGACCAGCCTTCAATGTGGGACCTCGTCAAACGATGTAATGAACTCCATGTAACCCACATCATCTGCACAGCCCTCATCAAAATCCTCAATCATAATTTCAAATAAAAATCTCGGCTGAATTTGGGAAAGGATCTTACTCTACCAAATGTATGATGAGTATCCCAAATCGATCTCTGCCTTTCCAATTTTTGATTCATTCTGTTCCTCAGAATTGTTCCCAACAATTTCTCTCCCCCTGCTGTCAGACTGTCTGCTCTTTAATTAGCTGGCCTATCCCTGCTGCCCTTCTTGAACAAAGAAACCACATTACGGGCCTGGGTGTCCTTGGAGAAGGAGCACACGGTGTCCACCAAAAAAAAAAAGAAACCACAGTAGCGACCTCCAGTCATTCAGCTCTTTACCTGTGGCCAGCAAAGTATTAAATATATCCACCAGGGCCCGACCAATCTCCTCCCTTACCTCCCATAGCAGCGTGGGATACATTCAATTGGGCACTGGGGATTTCTCCACATTTAAGCCTGTGAAAACATAAAATACCTCTTCCTTATTGATCGTAATATGTTTGAGAAAATCACCATTCCAACTGAAATCCCCAGCTATAATGCCTTGCTCCTGTGTGAATACAGATGGGAAGTATTCATTGAAGACCTCACCTCCTTCCTCTGGCTTCATGTCCCGATTGTCCCTTTGCATTTCTTTGTGAAAACAATTGAGACTGATTGATTTGCTGCAGACAACATCCACCAGTCATCATGGGTACGGTGATTGAGTCGTGTGTCTATCCTTGTCAAAAATATTATTGCGCCGGTGAGGCTTTCTGCTTGGTGATTTTGTGGTTTCGTGGTGCACTTTGTTTGGAAATACAGCAACGCAGCTGAGATCCGGCATAGGACCAACGAGTTGATGTTCCATGACAGCGATGGTCGGCTTTCGAATGAATAGACATCTGAATCGATCATGTGACAAGTTCTTGCAGACGGTGAAAGCAAAAGCCACGACAAACCTTGACACAGCACAGCTGACGAGACGAGCGCTGCACATGGTCAGTGTGGGGATTGAACCCACGACCTTGGCGTTATTAGCACCACGCTCTAACCAGCTGAGCTAACCGACCGACGGAGCCTGTCGCTCAAAACAAAGGCTTATATTGCCTGCGCTCACAACCACGGCGGCTGTTCGTTTTCTGGTTAGCAATCGATCGCATGATCGTCTGAAGTATTTCCTTCCGTTGCAAAGTTTTTTAACAAAAAACAACATTGACTTTTCCGAACGCGCACACTCGAGGTAACCATTTGCTCTGATATCCAAAATTAAGCACAATGTTCGGACGCATGCAATTTCAATCGCAATGCCACCAGCTCAGCTGCAGCTTGTCATGTTGACAAATATCATCTGGTTGAGACGTACCTTCAACGATCGCTCACTGTGCTTCTGGAAACTCACAGACCTTTGGAGTCAGGGTTATGTGCTGCTGGTAAACTGCTGCGAACCTTATGCCAAATGCATTGGAATTGTAACCCAACTGTGGGATTCTTTCTGCTCCCGAAGGACGCAGTTGCTTTAGAGTCAGCAACAGCGCAGAACTCAATTGCACGTTTTGCTCAATGACTCATGTTGCTTTTGCAATCTTCGTTTGACAGCATATTTAGCAGGTTATCACGCCTTCCTGCAGCGTTTGTCAGCGACAGATCAGCTGCTAAGATGACTGCTTCAGACAGCATGCTACATCCTACATTTGAAAATGGAAAAGGTGCAAACGCTTACAGGCTGAACACTCTCTCACTATTTTGCCTGGCGCGTCAGAGGCTGGGAGCTGACCTTATGAAGGTTTTTCAATCATGAGGGGCATTTTTCGGGTAAATAGATAAGTTCGTTTCGCTCAGGTGGGGCAGTGCAGCACGACAGGGTATAAATCTGGTGTGGGAGGGTGAGAATTCGACAGGCAGTGAGGAGCAACGGCGTCACGCAAAGGGTGGTGAGTGTCTGCAATAAGTTGCCGGACGAGCTGGTGATGGCTGTTACAATTCCAATATTTTTAAGGAATTTGGATGTGTATTTGAATCGGAAGGGTTTAGAGAGACATGGGTCAAGTGCATGCAATCGTGGCTGGATCAGTTGAGGATATCTGTTTGGAATGGACGAGCCAGACCCAAGATTGTGTTTTCAGTGCTGTCCATATCTAATGGCTCTATGATATTGCAGGTGAAATGATAAAAGAGATGAATAAAATAATGAAGTAAAATTGTCTGAAGTTGTTAAATTCAAACAACTTCAGATAATTTTATTTCAATTATTTTACTTACCTTTTTTATTTGCGTTTTTCTCACTGTTGTGTACCTCTTATTTCTTGATTGTCTCTCTTTCTGTCGCTTCCCACTCTGTCAATACATTTTTCCTCTCCTCTTCCCGCTTTGCTACGCTTCTCCCCTGTTTTCCATTTTGTCTCTGTTTCACACATCCCCCACATATTTTGTCTCGTAACACTGGCTTCAGCCTTGGTCATTCGCGGCTCCTAATCTCCCTTTAATCTCTCCGTGCACTGTCATTATCAGCTTTGCATCTGGAGCCCTGACTCACCTTCTCTCAGCCTGGTGTTAATAGCTCTGTAAATCTCCCCTTTTTTCAAATCTTTACCAAAGGGTCAGTTAGACTCGAAACGTCACTCTTTTCTCTCCTTGCAGATGGTGCCAGACCTGCTGAGATTTTCCAGCATTTTCTCTTTTGCTTTCGAATTCCAGCATCTGCAGTAATTTGCTTTTATTAATGACTCTGTGATATTGCTGGGGATATGATGACTCCAGTGTCGATGCATGAGAGGTGAGCAAGCGAATGAATTCCCTCTGGAAGTCGCGGGAAATGTAGTAACAGAGATCCAGGAAAATGCGTTGAACGAATCTTTGAAGTGAATTGAAGCCTGAACTCTGGTTCTCCTCCGAGACTGTGCCAGGTCGACTTAATACTTTATATATTTCATGTTTTGCATTTCTTTGTGAAAACAATTGAGACTGATTGATTTGCTGCAGACAACATCCACCAGTCATCATGGGTACGGTGATTGAGTCGTGTGTCTATCCTTGTCAAAAGTATTATTGCGCCGGTGAGGCTTTCTGCTTGGTGATTTTGTGGTTTCGTGGTGCACTTTGTTTGGAAATACAGCAACGCAGCTGAGATCCGGCATAGGACCAACGAGTTGATGTTCCATGACAGCGATGGTCGGCTTTCGAATGAATAGACATCTGAATCGATCATGTGACAAGTTCTTGCAGACGGTGAAAGCAAAAGCCACGACAAACCTTGACACAGCACAGCTGACGAGACGAGCGCTGCACATGGTCAGTGTGGGGATTGAACCCACGACCTTGGCGTTATTAGCACCACGCTCTAACCAGCTGAGCTAACCGACCGACGGAGCCCGTCGCTCAAAACAAAGGCTTATATTGCCTGCGCTCACAACCACGGCGGCTGTTCGTTTTCTGGTTAGCAATCGATCGCATGATCGTCTGAAGTATTTCCTTCCGTTGCAAAGTTTTTTTAACAAAAAACAACATTGACTTTTCCGAACGCGCACACTCGAGGTAACCATTTGCTCTGATATCCAAAATTAAGCACAATGTTCGGACGCATGCAATTTCAATCGCAATGCCACCAGCTCAGCTGCAGCTTGTCATGTTGACAAATATCATCTGGTTGAGACGTACCTTCAACGATCGCTCACTGTGCTTCTGGAAACTCACAGACCTTTGGAGTCAGGGTTATGTGCTGCTGATAAACTGCTGCGAACCTTATGCCAAATGCATTGGAATTGTAACCCAACTGTGGGATTCTTTCTGCTCCCGAAGGACGCAGTTGCTTTAGAGTCAGCAACAGCGCAGAACTCAATTGCACGTTTTGCTCAATGACTCATGTTGCTTTTGCAATCTTCGTTTGACAGCATATTTAGCAGGTTATCACGCCTTCCTGCAGCGTTTGTCAGCGACAGATCAGCTGCTAAGATGACTGCTTCAGACAGCATGCTACATCCTACATTTGAAAATGGAAAAGGTGCAAACGCTTACAGGCTGAACACTCTCTCACTATTTTGCCTGGCGCGTCAGAGGCTGGGAGCTGACCTTATGAAGGTTTTTCAATCATGAGGGGCATTTTTCGGGTAAATAGATAAGTTCGTTTCGCTCAGGTGGGGCAGTGCAGCACGACAGGGTATAAATCTGGTGTGGGAGGGTGAGAATTCGACAGGCAGTGAGGAGCAACGGCGTCACGCAAAGGGTGGTGAGTGTCTGCAATAAGTTGCCGGACGAGCTGGTGATGGCTGTTACAATTCCAATATTTTTAAGGAATTTGGATGTGTATTTGAATCGGAAGGGTTTAGAGAGACATGGGTCAAGTGCATGCAATCGTGGCTGGATCAGTTGAGGATATCTGTTTGGAATGGACGAGCCAGACCCAAGATTGTGTTTTCAGTGCTGTCCATATCTAATGGCTCTATGATATTGCAGGTGAAATGATAAAAGAGATGAATAAAATAATGAAGTAAAATTGTCTGAAGTTGTTAAATTCAAACAACTTCAGATAATTTTATTTCAATTATTTTACTTACCTTTTTTATTTGCGTTTTTCTCACTGTTGTGTACCTCTTATTTCTTGATTGTCTCTCTTTCTGTCGCTTCCCACTCTGTCAATACATTTTTCCTCTCCTCTTCCCGCTTTGCTACGCTTCTCCCCTGTTTTCCATTTTGTCTCTGTTTCACACATCCCCCACATATTTTGTCTCGTAACACTGGCTTCAGCCTTGGTCATTCGCGGCTCCTAATCTCCCTTTAATCTCTCCGTGCACTGTCATTATCAGCTTTGCATCTGGAGCCCTGACTCACCTTCTCTCAGCCTGGTGTTAATAGCTCTGTAAATCTCCCCTTTTTTCAAAATCTTTACCAAAGGGTCAGTTAGACTCGAAACGTCACTCTTTTCTCTCCTTGCAGATGGTGCCAGACCTGCTGAGATTTTCCAGCATTTTCTCTTTTGCTTTCGAATTCCAGCATCTGCAGTAATTTGCTTTTATTAATGACTCTGTGATATTGCTGGGGATATGATGACTCCAGTGTCGATGCATGAGAGGTGAGCAAGCGAATGAATTCCCTCTGGAAGTCGCGGGAAATGTAGTAACAGAGATCCAGGAAAATGCGTTGAACGAATCTTTGAAGTGAATTGAAGCCTGAACTCTGGTTCTCCTCCGAGACTGTGCCAGGTCGACTTAATACTTTATATATTTCATGTTTTGCATTTCTTTGTGAAAACAATTGAGACTGATTGATTTGCTGCAGACAACATCCACCAGTCATCATGGGTACGGTGATTGAGTCGTGTGTCTATCCTTGTCAAAAGTATTATTGCGCCGGTGAGGCTTTCTGCTTGGTGATTTTGTGGTTTCGTGGTGCACTTTGTTTGGAAATACAGCAACGCAGCTGAGATCCGGCATAGGACCAACGAGTTGATGTTCCATGACAGCGATGGTCGGCTTTCGAATGAATAGACATCTGAATCGATCATGTGACAAGTTCTTGCAGACGGTGAAAGCAAAAGCCACGACAAACCTTGACACAGCACAGCTGACGAGACGAGCGCTGCACATGGTCAGTGTGGGGATTGAACCCACGACCTTGGCGTTATTAGCACCACGCTCTAACCAGCTGAGCTAACCGACCGACGGAGCCCGTCGCTCAAAACAAAGGCTTATATTGCCTGCGCTCACAACCACGGCGGCTGTTCGTTTTCTGGTTAGCAATCGATCGCATGATCGTCTGAAGTATTTCCTTCCGTTGCAAAGTTTTTTAACAAAAAACAACATTGACTTTTCCGAACGCGCACACTCGAGGTAACCATTTGCTCTGATATCCAAAATTAAGCACAATGTTCGGACGCATGCAATTTCAATCGCAATGCCACCAGCTCAGCTGCAGCTTGTCATGTTGACAAATATCATCTGGTTGAGACGTACCTTCAACGATCGCTCACTGTGCTTCTGGAAACTCACAGACCTTTGGAGTCAGGGTTATGTGCTGCTGGTAAACTGCTGCGAACCTTATGCCAAATGCATTGGAATTGTAACCCAACTGTGGGATTCTTTCTGCTCCCGAAGGACGCAGTTGCTTTAGAGTCAGCAACAGCGCAGAACTCAATTGCACGTTTTGCTCAATGACTCATGTTGCTTTTGCAATCTTCGTTTGACAGCATATTTAGCAGGTTATCACGCCTTCCTGCAGCGTTTGTCAGCGACAGATCAGCTGCTAAGATGACTGCTTCAGACAGCATGCTACATCCTACATTTGAAAATGGAAAAGGTGCAAACGCTTACAGGCTGAACACTCTCTCACTATTTTGCCTGGCGCGTCAGAGGCTGGGAGCTGACCTTATGAAGGTTTTTTCAATCATGAGGGGCATTTTTCGGGTAAATAGATAAGTTCGTTTCGCTCAGGTGGGGCAGTGCAGCACGACAGGGTATAAATCTGGTGTGGGAGGGTGAGAATTCGACAGGCAGTGAGGAGCAACGGCGTCACGCAAAGGGTGGTGAGTGTCTGCAATAAGTTGCCGGACGAGCTGGTGATGGCTGTTACAATTCCAATATTTTTAAGGAATTTGGATGTGTATTTGAATCGGAAGGGTTTAGAGAGACATGGGTCAAGTGCATGCAATCGTGGCTGGATCAGTTGAGGATATCTGTTTGGAATGGACGAGCCAGACCCAAGATTGTGTTTTCAGTGCTGTCCATATCTAATGGCTCTATGATATTGCAGGTGAAATGATAAAAGAGATGAATAAAATAATGAAGTAAAATTGTCTGAAGTTGTTAAATTCAAACAACTTCAGATAATTTTATTTCAATTATTTTACTTACCTTTTTTATTTGCGTTTTTCTCACTGTTGTGTACCTCTTATTTCTTGATTGTCTCTCTTTCTGTCGCTTCCCACTCTGTCAATACATTTTTCCTCTCCTCTTCCCGCTTTGCTACGCTTCTCCCCTGTTTTCCATTTTGTCTCTGTTTCACACATCCCCCACATATTTTGTCTCGTAACACTGGCTTCAGCCTTGGTCATTCGCGGCTCCTAATCTCCCTTTAATCTCTCCGTGCACTGTCATTATCAGCTTTGCATCTGGAGCCCTGACTCACCTTCTCTCAGCCTGGTGTTAATAGCTCTGTAAATCTCCCCTTTTTTCAAAATCTTTACCAAAGGGTCAGTTAGACTCGAAACGTCACTCTTTTCTCTCCTTGCAGATGGTGCCAGACCTGCTGAGATTTTCCAGCATTTTCTCTTTTGCTTTCGAATTCCAGCATCTGCAGTAATTTGCTTTTATTAATGACTCTGTGATATTGCTGGGGATATGATGACTCCAGTGTCGATGCATGAGAGGTGAGCAAGCGAATGAATTCCCTCTGGAAGTCGCGGGAAATGTAGTAACAGAGATCCAGGAAAATGCGTTGAACGAATCTTTGAAGTGAATTGAAGCCTGAACTCTGGTTCTCCTCCGAGACTGTGCCAGGTCGACTTAATACTTTATATATTTCATGTTTTGCATTTCTTTGTGAAAACAATTGAGACTGATTGATTTGCTGCAGACAACATCCACCAGTCATCATGGGTACGGTGATTGAGTCGTGTGTCTATCCTTGTCAAAAGTATTATTGCGCCGGTGAGGCTTTCTGCTTGGTGATTTTGTGGTTTCGTGGTGCACTTTGTTTGGAAATACAGCAACGCAGCTGAGATCCGGCATAGGACCAACGAGTTGATGTTCCATGACAGCGATGGTCGGCTTTCGAATGAATAGACATCTGAATCGATCATGTGACAAGTTCTTGCAGACGGTGAAAGCAAAAGCCACGACAAACCTTGACACAGCACAGCTGACGAGACGAGCGCTGCACATGGTCAGTGTGGGGATTGAACCCACGACCTTGGCGTTATTAGCACCACGCTCTAACCAGCTGAGCTAACCGACCGACGGAGCCCGTCGCTCAAAACAAAGGCTTATATTGCCTGCGCTCACAACCACGGCGGCTGTTCGTTTTCTGGTTAGCAATCGATCGCATGATCGTCTGAAGTATTTCCTTCCGTTGCAAAGTTTTTTAACAAAAAACAACATTGACTTTTCCGAACGCGCACACTCGAGGTAACCATTTGCTCTGATATCCAAAATTAAGCACAATGTTCGGACGCATGCAATTTCAATCGCAATGCCACCAGCTCAGCTGCAGCTTGTCATGTTGACAAATATCATCTGGTTGAGACGTACCTTCAACGATCGCTCACTGTGCTTCTGGAAACTCACAGACCTTTGGAGTCAGGGTTATGTGCTGCTGGTAAACTGCTGCGAACCTTATGCCAAATGCATTGGAATTGTAACCCAACTGTGGGATTCTTTCTGCTCCCGAAGGACGCAGTTGCTTTAGAGTCAGCAACAGCGCAGAACTCAATTGCACGTTTTGCTCAATGACTCATGTTGCTTTTGCAATCTTCGTTTGACAGCATATTTAGCAGGTTATCACGCCTTCCTGCAGCGTTTGTCAGCGACAGATCAGCTGCTAAGATGACTGCTTCAGACAGCATGCTACATCCTACATTTGAAAATGGAAAAGGTGCAAACGCTTACAGGCTGAACACTCTCTCACTATTTTGCCTGGCGCGTCAGAGGCTGGGAGCTGACCTTATGAAGGTTTTTCAATCATGAGGGGCATTTTTCGGGTAAATAGATAAGTTCGTTTCGCTCAGGTGGGGCAGTGCAGCACGACAGGGTATAAATCTGGTGTGGGAGGGTGAGAATTCGACAGGCAGTGAGGAGCAACGGCGTCACGCAAAGGGTGGTGAGTGTCTGCAATAAGTTGCCGGACGAGCTGGTGATGGCTGTTACAATTCCAATATTTTTAAGGAATTTGGATGTGTATTTGAATCGGAAGGGTTTAGAGAGACATGGGTCAAGTGCATGCAATCGTGGCTGGATCAGTTGAGGATATCTGTTTGGAATGGACGAGCCAGACCCAAGATTGTGTTTTCAGTGCTGTCCATATCTAATGGCTCTATGATATTGCAGGTGAAATGATAAAAGAGATGAATAAAATAATGAAGTAAAATTGTCTGAAGTTGTTAAATTCAAACAACTTCAGATAATTTTATTTCAATTATTTTACTTACCTTTTTTATTTGCGTTTTTCTCACTGTTGTGTACCTCTTATTTCTTGATTGTCTCTCTTTCTGTCGCTTCCCACTCTGTCAATACATTTTTCCTCTCCTCTTCCCGCTTTGCTACGCTTCTCCCCTGTTTTCCATTTTGTCTCTGTTTCACACATCCCCCACATATTTTGTCTCGTAACACTGGCTTCAGCCTTGGTCATTCGCGGCTCCTAATCTCCCTTTAATCTCTCCGTGCACTGTCATTATCAGCTTTGCATCTGGAGCCCTGACTCACCTTCTCTCAGCCTGGTGTTAATAGCTCTGTAAATCTCCCCTTTTTTCAAAATCTTTACCAAAGGGTCAGTTAGACTCGAAACGTCACTCTTTTCTCTCCTTGCAGATGGTGCCAGACCTGCTGAGATTTTCCAGCATTTTCTCTTTTGCTTTCGAATTCCAGCATCTGCAGTAATTTGCTTTTATTAATGACTCTGTGATATTGCTGGGGATATGATGACTCCAGTGTCGATGCATGAGAGGTGAGCAAGCGAATGAATTCCCTCTGGAAGTCGCGGGAAATGTAGTAACAGAGATCCAGGAAAATGCGTTGAACGAATCTTTGAAGTGAATTGAAGCCTGAACTCTGGTTCTCCTCCGAGACTGTGCCAGGTCGACTTAATACTTTATATATTTCATGTTTTGCATTTCTTTGTGAAAACAATTGAGACTGATTGATTTGCTGCAGACAACATCCACCAGTCATCATGGGTACGGTGATTGAGTCGTGTGTCTATCCTTGTCAAAAGTATTATTGCGCCGGTGAGGCTTTCTGCTTGGTGATTTTGTGGTTTCGTGGTGCACTTTGTTTGGAAATACAGCAACGCAGCTGAGATCCGGCATAGGACCAACGAGTTGATGTTCCATGACAGCGATGGTCGGCTTTCGAATGAATAGACATCTGAATCGATCATGTGACAAGTTCTTGCAGACGGTGAAAGCAAAAGCCACGACAAACCTTGACACAGCACAGCTGACGAGACGAGCGCTGCACATGGTCAGTGTGGGGATTGAACCCACGACCTTGGCGTTATTAGCACCACGCTCTAACCAGCTGAGCTAACCGACCGACGGAGCCCGTCGCTCAAAACAAAGGCTTATATTGCCTGCGCTCACAACCACGGCGGCTGTTCGTTTTCTGGTTAGCAATCGATCGCATGATCGTCTGAAGTATTTCCTTCCGTTGCAAAGTTTTTTAACAAAAAACAACATTGACTTTTCCGAACGCGCACACTCGAGGTAACCATTTGCTCTGATATCCAAAATTAAGCACAATGTTCGGACGCATGCAATTTCAATCGCAATGCCACCAGCTCAGCTGCAGCTTGTCATGTTGACAAATATCATCTGGTTGAGACGTACCTTCAACGATCGCTCACTGTGCTTCTGGAAACTCACAGACCTTTGGAGTCAGGGTTATGTGCTGCTGGTAAACTGCTGCGAACCTTATGCCAAATGCATTGGAATTGTAACCCAACTGTGGGATTCTTTCTGCTCCCGAAGGACGCAGTTGCTTTAGAGTCAGCAACAGCGCAGAACTCAATTGCACGTTTTGCTCAATGACTCATGTTGCTTTTGCAATCTTCGTTTGACAGCATATTTAGCAGGTTATCACGCCTTCCTGCAGCGTTTGTCAGCGACAGATCAGCTGCTAAGATGACTGCTTCAGACAGCATGCTACATCCTACATTTGAAAATGGAAAAGGTGCAAACGCTTACAGGCTGAACACTCTCTCACTATTTTGCCTGGCGCGTCAGAGGCTGGGAGCTGACCTTATGAAGGTTTTTCAATCATGAGGGGCATTTTTCGGGTAAATAGATAAGTTCGTTTCGCTCAGGTGGGGCAGTGCAGCACGACAGGGTATAAATCTGGTGTGGGAGGGTGAGAATTCGACAGGCAGTGAGGAGCAACGGCGTCACGCAAAGGGTGGTGAGTGTCTGCAATAAGTTGCCGGACGAGCTGGTGATGGCTGTTACAATTCCAATATTTTTAAGGAATTTGGATGTGTATTTGAATCGGAAGGGTTTAGAGAGACATGGGTCAAGTGCATGCAATCGTGGCTGGATCAGTTGAGGATATCTGTTTGGAATGGACGAGCCAGACCCAAGATTGTGTTTTCAGTGCTGTCCATATCTAATGGCTCTATGATATTGCAGGTGAAATGATAAAAGAGATGAATAAAATAATGAAGTAAAATTGTCTGAAGTTGTTAAATTCAAACAACTTCAGATAATTTTATTTCAATTATTTTACTTACCTTTTTTATTTGCGTTTTTCTCACTGTTGTGTACCTCTTATTTCTTGATTGTCTCTCTTTCTGTCGCTTCCCACTCTGTCAATACATTTTTCCTCTCCTCTTCCCGCTTTGCTACGCTTCTCCCCTGTTTTCCATTTTGTCTCTGTTTCACACATCCCCCACATATTTTGTCTCGTAACACTGGCTTCAGCCTTGGTCATTCGCGGCTCCTAATCTCCCTTTAATCTCTCCGTGCACTGTCATTATCAGCTTTGCATCTGGAGCCCTGACTCACCTTCTCTCAGCCTGGTGTTAATAGCTCTGTAAATCTCCCCTTTTTTCAAAATCTTTACCAAAGGGTCAGTTAGACTCGAAACGTCACTCTTTTCTCTCCTTGCAGATGGTGCCAGACCTGCTGAGATTTTCCAGCATTTTCTCTTTTGCTTTCGAATTCCAGCATCTGCAGTAATTTGCTTTTATTAATGACTCTGTGATATTGCTGGGGATATGATGACTCCAGTGTCGATGCATGAGAGGTGAGCAAGCGAATGAATTCCCTCTGGAAGTCGCGGGAAATGTAGTAACAGAGATCCAGGAAAATGCGTTGAACGAATCTTTGAAGTGAATTGAAGCCTGAACTCTGGTTCTCCTCCGAGACTGTGCCAGGTCGACTTAATACTTTATATATTTCATGTTTTGCATTTCTTTGTGAAAACAATTGAGACTGATTGATTTGCTGCAGACAACATCCACCAGTCATCATGGGTACGGTGATTGAGTCGTGTGTCTATCCTTGTCAAAAGTATTATTGCGCCGGTGAGGCTTTCTGCTTGGTGATTTTGTGGTTTCGTGGTGCACTTTGTTTGGAAATACAGCAACGCAGCTGAGATCCGGCATAGGACCAACGAGTTGATGTTCCATGACAGCGATGGTCGGCTTTCGAATGAATAGACATCTGAATCGATCATGTGACAAGTTCTTGCAGACGGTGAAAGCAAAAGCCACGACAAACCTTGACACAGCACAGCTGACGAGACGAGCGCTGCACATGGTCAGTGTGGGGATTGAACCCACGACCTTGGCGTTATTAGCACCACGCTCTAACCAGCTGAGCTAACCGACCGACGGAGCCCGTCGCTCAAAACAAAGGCTTATATTGCCTGCGCTCACAACCACGGCGGCTGTTCGTTTTCTGGTTAGCAATCGATCGCATGATCGTCTGAAGTATTTCCTTCCGTTGCAAAGTTTTTTAACAAAAAACAACATTGACTTTTCCGAACGCGCACACTCGAGGTAACCATTTGCTCTGATATCCAAAATTAAGCACAATGTTCGGACGCATGCAATTTCAATCGCAATGCCACCAGCTCAGCTGCAGCTTGTCATGTTGACAAATATCATCTGGTTGAGACGTACCTTCAACGATCGCTCACTGTGCTTCTGGAAACTCACAGACCTTTGGAGTCAGGGTTATGTGCTGCTGGTAAACTGCTGCGAACCTTATGCCAAATGCATTGGAATTGTAACCCAACTGTGGGATTCTTTCTGCTCCCGAAGGACGCAGTTGCTTTAGAGTCAGCAACAGCGCAGAACTCAATTGCACGTTTTGCTCAATGACTCATGTTGCTTTTGCAATCTTCGTTTGACAGCATATTTAGCAGGTTATCACGCCTTCCTGCAGCGTTTGTCAGCGACAGATCAGCTGCTAAGATGACTGCTTCAGACAGCATGCTACATCCTACATTTGAAAATGGAAAAGGTGCAAACGCTTACAGGCTGAACACTCTCTCACTATTTTGCCTGGCGCGTCAGAGGCTGGGAGCTGACCTTATGAAGGTTTTTCAATCATGAGGGGCATTTTTCGGGTAAATAGATAAGTTCGTTTCGCTCAGGTGGGGCAGTGCAGCACGACAGGGTATAAATCTGGTGTGGGAGGGTGAGAATTCGACAGGCAGTGAGGAGCAACGGCGTCACGCAAAGGGTGGTGAGTGTCTGCAATAAGTTGCCGGACGAGCTGGTGATGGCTGTTACAATTCCAATATTTTTAAGGAATTTGGATGTGTATTTGAATCGGAAGGGTTTAGAGAGACATGGGTCAAGTGCATGCAATCGTGGCTGGATCAGTTGAGGATATCTGTTTGGAATGGACGAGCCAGACCGAAGATTGTGTTTTCAGTGCTGTCCATATCTAATGGCTCTATGATATTGCAGGTGAAATGATAAAAGAGATGAATAAAATAATGAAGTAAAATTGTCTGAAGTTGTTAAATTCAAACAACTTCAGATAATTTTATTTCAATTATTTTACTTACCTTTTTTATTTGCGTTTTTCTCACTGTTGTGTACCTCTTATTTCTTGATTGTCTCTCTTTCTGTCGCTTCCCACTCTGTCAATACATTTTTCCTCTCCTCTTCCCGCTTTGCTACGCTTCTCCCCTGTTTTCCATTTTGTCTCTGTTTCACACATCCCCCACATATTTTGTCTCGTAACACTGGCTTCAGCCTTGGTCATTCGCGGCTCCTAATCTCCCTTTAATCTCTCCGTGCACTGTCATTATCAGCTTTGCATCTGGAGCCCTGACTCACCTTCTCTCAGCCTGGTGTTAATAGCTCTGTAAATCTCCCCTTTTTTCAAAATCTTTACCAAAGGGTCAGTTAGACTCGAAACGTCACTCTTTTCTCTCCTTGCAGATGGTGCCAGACCTGCTGAGATTTTCCAGCATTTTCTCTTTTGCTTTCGAATTCCAGCATCTGCAGTAATTTGCTTTTATTAATGACTCTGTGATATTGCTGGGGATATGATGACTCCAGTGTCGATGCATGAGAGGTGAGCAAGCGAATGAATTCCCTCTGGAAGTCGCGGGAAATGTAGTAACAGAGATCCAGGAAAATGCGTTGAACGAATCTTTGAAGTGAATTGAAGCCTGAACTCTGGTTCTCCTCCGAGACTGTGCCAGGTCGACTTAATACTTTATATATTTCATGTTTTGCATTTCTTTGTGAAAACAATTGAGACTGATTGATTTGCTGCAGACAACATCCACCAGTCATCATGGGTACGGTGATCGAGTCGTGCGTCTATCCTTGTCAAAAGTTTTATTGCGCCGGTGAGGCTTTCTGCTTGGTGATTTTGTGGTTTCGTGGTGCACTTTGTTTGGAAATACAGCAACGCAGCTGAGATCCGGCATAGGACCAACGAGTTGATGTTCCATGACAGCGATGGTCGGCTTTCGAATGAATAGACATCTGAATCGATCATGTGACAAGTTCTTGCAGACGGTGAAAGCAAAAGCCACGACAAACCTTGACACAGCACAGCTGACGAGACGAGCGCTGCACATGGTCAGTGTGGGGATTGAACCCACGACCTTGGCGTTATTAGCACCACGCTCTAACCAGCTGAGCTAACCGACCGACGGAGCCCGTCGCTCAAAACAAAGGCTTATATTGCCTGCGCTCACAACCACGGCGGCTGTTCGTTTTCTGGTTAGCAATCGATCGCATGATCGTCTGAAGTATTTCCTTCCGTTGCAAAGTTTTTTAACAAAAAAAAACATTGACTTTTCCGAACGCGCACACTCGAGGTAACCATTTGCTCTGATATCCAAAATTAAGCACAATGTTCGGACGCATGCAATTTCAATCGCAATGCCACCAGCTCAGCTGCAGCTTGTCATGTTGACAAATATCATCTGGTTGAGACGTACCTTCAACGATCGCTCACTGTGCTTCTGGAAACTCACAGACCTTTGGAGTCAGGGTTATGTGCTGCTGATAAACTGCTGCGAACCTTATGCCAAATGCATTGGAATTGTAACCCAACTGTGGGATTCTTTCTGCTCCCGAAGGACGCAGTTGCTTTAGAGTCAGCAACAGCGCAGAACTCAATTGCACGTTTTGCTCAATGACTCATGTTGCTTTTGCAATCTTCGTTTGACAGCATATTTAGCAGGTTATCACGCCTTCCTGCAGCGTTTGTCAGCGACAGATCAGCTGCTAAGATGACTGCTTCAGACAGCATGCTACATCCTACATTTGAAAATGGAAAAGGTGCAAACGCTTACAGGCTGAACACTCTCTCACTATTTTGCCTGGCGCGTCAGAGGCTGGGAGCTGACCTTATGAAGGTTTTTCAATCATGAGGGGCATTTTTCGGGTAAATAGATAAGTTCGTTTCGCTCAGGTGGGGCAGTGCAGCACGACAGGGTATAAATCTGGTGTGGGAGGGTGAGAATTCGACAGGCAGTGAGGAGCAACGGCGTCACGCAAAGGGTGGTGAGTGTCTGCAATAAGTTGCCGGACGAGCTGGTGATGGCTGTTACAATTCCAATATTTTTAAGGAATTTGGATGTGTATTTGAATCGGAAGGGTTTAGAGAGACATGGGTCAAGTGCATGCAATCGTGGCTGGATCAGTTGAGGATATCTGTTTGGAATGGACGAGCCAGACCGAAGATTGTGTTTTCAGTGCTGTCCATATCTAATGGCTCTATGATATTGCAGGTGAAATGATAAAAGAGATGAATAAAATAATGAAGTAAAATTGTCTGAAGTTGTTAAATTCAAACAACTTCAGATAATTTTATTTCAATTATTTTACTTACCTTTTTTATTTGCGTTTTTCTCACTGTTGTGTACCTCTTATTTCTTGATTGTCTCTCTTTCTGTCGCTTCCCACTCTGTCAATACATTTTTCCTCTCCTCTTCCCGCTTTGCTACGCTTCTCCCCTGTTTTCCATTTTGTCTCTGTTTCACACATCCCCCACATATTTTGTCTCGTAACACTGGCTTCAGCCTTGGTCATTCGCGGCTCCTAATCTCCCTTTAATCTCTCCGTGCACTGTCATTATCAGCTTTGCATCTGGAGCCCTGACTCACCTTCTCTCAGCCTGGTGTTAATAGCTCTGTAAATCTCCCCTTTTTTCAAAATCTTTACCAAAGGGTCAGTTAGACTCGAAACGTCACTCTTTTCTCTCCTTGCAGATGGTGCCAGACCTGCTGAGATTTTCCAGCATTTTCTCTTTTGCTTTCGAATTCCAGCATCTGCAGTAATTTGCTTTTATTAATGACTCTGTGATATTGCTGGGGATATGATGACTCCAGTGTCGATGCATGAGAGGTGAGCAAGCGAATGAATTCCCTCTGGAAGTCGCGGGAAATGTAGTAACAGAGATCCAGGAAAATGCGTTGAACGAATCTTTGAAGTGAATTGAAGCCTGAACTCTGGTTCTCCTCCGAGACTGTGCCAGGTCGACTTAATACTTTATATATTTCATGTTTTGCATTTCTTTGTGAAAACAATTGAGACTGATTGATTTGCTGCAGACAACATCCACCAGTCATCATGGGTACGGTGATCGAGTCGTGCGTCTATCCTTGTCAAAAGTTTTATTGCGCCGGTGAGGCTTTCTGCTTGGTGATTTTGTGGTTTCGTGGTGCACTTTGTTTGGAAATACAGCAACGCAGCTGAGATCCGGCATAGGACCAACGAGTTGATGTTCCATGACAGCGATGGTCGGCTTTCGAATGAATAGACATCTGAATCGATCATGTGACAAGTTCTTGCAGACGGTGAAAGCAAAAGCCACGACAAACCTTGACACAGCACAGCTGACGAGACGAGCGCTGCACATGGTCAGTGTGGGGATTGAACCCACGACCTTGGCGTTATTAGCACCACGCTCTAACCAGCTGAGCTAACCGACCGACGGAGCCCGTCGCTCAAAACAAAGGCTTATATTGCCTGCGCTCACAACCACGGCGGCTGTTCGTTTTCTGATTAGCAATCGATCGCATGATCGTCTGAAGTATTTCCTTCCGTTGCAAAGTTTTTTAACAAAAAACAACATTGACTTTTCCGAACGCGCACACTCGAGGTAACCATTTGCTCTGATATCCAAAATTAAGCACAATGTTCGGACGCATGCAATTTCAATCGCAATGCCACCAGCTCAGCTGCAGCTTGTCATGTTGACAAATATCATCTGGTTGAGACGTACCTTCAACGATCGCTCACTGTGCTTCTGGAAACTCACAGACCTTTGGAGTCAGGGTTATGTGCTGCTGATAAACTGCTGCGAACCTTATGCCAAATGCATTGGAATTGTAACCCAACTGTGGGATTCTTTCTGCTCCCGAAGGACGCAGTTGCTTTAGAGTCAGCAACAGCGCAGAACTCAATTGCACGTTTTGCTCAATGACTCATGTTGCTTTTGCAATCTTCGTTTGACAGCATATTTAGCAGGTTATCACGCCTTCCTGCAGCGTTTGTCAGCGACAGATCAGCTGCTAAGATGACTGCTTCAGACAGCATGCTACATCCTACATTTGAAAATGGAAAAGGTGCAAACGCTTACAGGCTGAACACTCTCTCACTATTTTGCCTGGCGCGTCAGAGGCTGGGAGCTGACCTTATGAAGGTTTTTCAATCATGAGGGGCATTTTTCGGGTAAATAGATAAGTTCGTTTCGCTCAGGTGGGGCAGTGCAGCACGACAGGGTATAAATCTGGTGTGGGAGGGTGAGAATTCGACAGGCAGTGAGGAGCAACGGCGTCACGCAAAGGGTGGTGAGTGTCTGCAATAAGTTGCCGGACGAGCTGGTGATGGCTGTTACAATTCCAATATTTTTAAGGAATTTGGATGTGTATTTGAATCGGAAGGGTTTAGAGAGACATGGGTCAAGTGCATGCAATCGTGGCTGGATCAGTTGAGGATATCTGTTTGGAATGGACGAGCCAGACCGAAGATTGTGTTTTCAGTGCTGTCCATATCTAATGGCTCTATGATATTGCAGGTGAAATGATAAAAGAGATGAATAAAATAATGAAGTAAAATTGTCTGAAGTTGTTAAATTCAAACAACTTCAGATAATTTTATTTCAATTATTTTACTTACCTTTTTTATTTGCGTTTTTCTCACTGTTGTGTACCTCTTATTTCTTGATTGTCTCTCTTTCTGTCGCTTCCCACTCTGTCAATACATTTTTCCTCTCCTCTTCCCGCTTTGCTACGCTTCTCCCCTGTTTTCCATTTTGTCTCTGTTTCACACATCCCCCACATATTTTGTCTCGTAACACTGGCTTCAGCCTTGGTCATTCGCGGCTCCTAATCTCCCTTTAATCTCTCCGTGCACTGTCATTATCAGCTTTGCATCTGGAGCCCTGACTCACCTTCTCTCAGCCTGGTGTTAATAGCTCTGTAAATCTCCCCTTTTTTCAAAATCTTTACCAAAGGGTCAGTTAGACTCGAAACGTCACTCTTTTCTCTCCTTGCAGATGGTGCCAGACCTGCTGAGATTTTCCAGCATTTTCTCTTTTGCTTTCGAATTCCAGCATCTGCAGTAATTTGCTTTTATTAATGACTCTGTGATATTGCTGGGGATATGATGACTCCAGTGTCGATGCATGAGAGGTGAGCAAGCGAATGAATTCCCTCTGGAAGTCGCGGGAAATGTAGTAACAGAGATCCAGGAAAATGCGTTGAACGAATCTTTGAAGTGAATTGAAGCCTGAACTCTGGTTCTCCTCCGAGACTGTGCCAGGTCGACTTAATACTTTATATATTTCATGTTTTGCATTTCTTTGTGAAAACAATTGAGACTGATTGATTTGCTGCAGACAACATCCACCAGTCATCATGGGTACGGTGATCGAGTTGTGTGTCTATCCCTGTCAAATGTTTTATTGCGCCGGTGAGGCTTTCTGCTTGGTGATTTTGTGGTTTCGTGGTGCACTTTGTTTGGAAATACAGCAACGCAGCTGAGATCCGGCATAGGACCAACGAGTTGATGTTCCATGACAGCGATGGTCGGCTTTCGAATGAATAGACATCTGAATCGATCATGTGACAAGTTCTTGCAGACGGTGAAAGCAAAAGCCACGACAAACCTTGACACAGCACAGCTGACGAGACGAGCGCTGCACATGGTCAGTGTGGGGATTGAACCCACGACCTTGGCGTTATTAGCACCACGCTCTAACCAGCTGAGCTAACCGACCGACAGAGCCCATCGCTCAAAACAAAGGCTTATATTGCCTGCGCTCACAACCACGGCGGCTGTTCGTTTTCTGATTAGCAATCGATCGCATGATCGTCTGAAGTATTTCCTTCTGTTGCAAAGTTTTTTAACAAAAAAAAACATTGACTTTTCCGAACGCGCACACTCGAGGTAACCATTTGCTCTGATATCCAAAATTAAGCACAATGTTCGGACGCATGCAATTTCAATCGCAATGCCACCAGCTCAGCTGCAGCTTGTCATGTTGACAAATATCATCTGGTTGAGACGTACCTTCAACGATCGCTCACTGTGCTTCTGGAAACTCACAGACCTTTGGAGTCAGGGTTATGTGCTGCTGATAAACTGCTGCGAACCTTATGCCAAATGCATTGGAATTGTAACCCAACTGTGGGATTCTTTCTGCTCCCGAAGGACGCAGTTGCTTTAGAGTCAGCAACAGCGCAGAACTCAATTGCACGTTTTGCTCAATGACTCATGTTGCTTTTGCAATCTTCGTTTGACAGCATATTTAGCAGGTTATCACGCCTTCCTGCAGCGTTTGTCAGCGACAGATCAGCTGCTAAGATGACTGCTTCAGACAGCATGCTACATCCTACATTTGAAAATGGAAAAGGTGCAAACGCTTACAGGCTGAACACTCTCTCACTATTTTGCCTGGCGCGTCAGAGGCTGGGAGCTGACCTTATGAAGGTTTTTCAATCATGAGGGGCATTTTTCGGGTAAATAGATAAGTTCGTTTCGCTCAGGTGGGGCAGTGCAGCACGACAGGGTATAAATCTGGTGTGGGAGGGTGAGAATTCGACAGGCAGTGAGGAGCAACGGCGTCACGCAAAGGGTGGTGAGTGTCTGCAATAAGTTGCCGGACGAGCTGGTGATGGCTGTTACAATTCCAATATTTTTAAGGAATTTGGATGTGTATTTGAATCGGAAGGGTTTAGAGAGACATGGGTCAAGTGCATGCAATCGTGGCTGGATCAGTTGAGGATATCTGTTCGGAATGGACGAGCCAGACCGAAGATTGTGTTTTCAGTGCTGTCCATATCTAATGGCTCTATGATATTGCAGGTGAAATGATAAAAGAGATGAATAAAATAATGAAGTAAAATTGTCTGAAGTTGTTAAATTCAAACAACTTCAGATAATTTTATTTCAATTATTTTACTTACCTTTTTTATTTGCGTTTTTCTCACTGTTGTGTACCTCTTATTTCTTGATTGTCTCTCTTTCTGTCGCTTCCCACTCTGTCAATACATTTTTCCTCTCCTCTTCCCGCTTTGCTACGCTTCTCCCCTGTTTTCCATTTTGTCTCTGTTTCACACATCCCCCACATATTTTGTCTCGTAACACTGGCTTCAGCCTTGGTCATTCGCGGCTCCTAATCTCCCTTTAATCTCTCCGTGCACTGTCATTATCAGCTTTGCATCTGGAGCCCTGACTCACCTTCTCTCAGCCTGGTGTTAATAGCTCTGTAAATCTCCCCTTTTTTCAAAATCTTTACCAAAGGGTCAGTTAGACTCGAAACGTCACTCTTTTCTCTCCTTGCAGATGGTGCCAGACCTGCTGAGATTTTCCAGCATTTTCTCTTTTGCTTTCGAATTCCAGCATCTGCAGTAATTTGCTTTTATTAATGACTCTGTGATATTGCTGGGGATATGATGACTCCAGTGTCGATGCATGAGAGGTGAGCAAGCGAATGAATTCCCTCTGGAAGTCGCGGGAAATGTAGTAACAGAGATCCAGGAAAATGCGTTGAACGAATCTTTGAAGTGAATTGAAGCCTGAACTCTGGTTCTCCTCCGAGACTGTGCCAGGTCGACTTAATACTTTATATATTTCATGTTTTGCATTTCTTTGTGAAAACAATTGAGACTGATTGATTTGCTGCAGACAACATCCACCAGTCATCATGGGTACGGTGATCGAGTTGTGCGTCTATCCTTGTCAAAAGTTTTATTGCGCCGGTGAGGCTTTCTGCTTGGTGATTTTGTGGTTTCGTGGTGCATTTTGTTTGGAAATACAGCAACGCAGCTGAGATCCGGCATAGGACCAACGAGTTGATGTTCCATGACAGCGATGGTCGGCTTTCGAATGAATAGACATCTGAATCGATCATGTGACAAGTTCTTGCAGACGGTGAAAGCAAAAGCCACGACAAACCTTGACACAGCACAGCTGACGAGACGAGCGCTGCACATGGTCAGTGTGGGGATTGAACCCACGACCTTGGCGTTATTAGCACCACGCTCTAACCAGCTGAGCTAACCGACCGACGGAGCCCTTCGCTCAAAACAAAGGCTTATATTGCCTGCGCTCACAACCACGGCGGCTGTTCGTTTTCTGATTAGCAATCGATCGCATGATCGTCTGAAGTATTTCCTTCTGTTGCAAAGTTTTTTAACAAAAAAAAACATTGACTTTTCCGAACGCGCACACTCGAGGTAACCATTTGCTCTGATATCCAAAATTAAGCACAATGTTCGGACGCATGCAATTTCAATCGCAATGCCACCAGCTCAGCTGCAGCTTGTCATGTTGACAAATATCATCTGGTTGAGACGTACCTTCAACGATCGCTCACTGTGCTTCTGGAAACTCACAGACCTTTGGAGTCAGGGTTATGTGCTGCTGATAAACTGCTGCGAACCTTATGCCAAATGCATTGGAATTGTAACCCAACTGTGGGATTCTTTCTGCTCCCGAAGGACGCAGTTGCTTTAGAGTCAGCAACAGCGCAGAACTCAATTGCACGTTTTGCTCAATGACTCATGTTGCTTTTGCAATCTTCGTTTGACAGCATATTTAGCAGGTTATCACGCCTTCCTGCAGCGTTTGTCAGCGACAGATCAGCTGCTAAGATGACTGCTTCAGACAGCATGCTACATCCTACATTTGAAAATGGAAAAGGTGCAAACGCTTACAGGCTGAACACTCTCTCACTATTTTGCCTGGCGCGTCAGAGGCTGGGAGCTGACCTTATGAAGGTTTTTCAATCATGAGGGGCATTTTTCGGGTAAATAGATAAGTTCGTTTCGCTCAGGTGGGGCAGTGCAGCACGACAGGGTATAAATCTGGTGTGGGAGGGTGAGAATTCGACAGGCAGTGAGGAGCAACGGCGTCACGCAAAGGGTGGTGAGTGTCTGCAATAAGTTGCCGGACGAGCTGGTGATGGCTGTTACAATTCCAATATTTTTAAGGAATTTGGATGTGTATTTGAATCGGAAGGGTTTAGAGAGACATGGGTCAAGTGCATGCAATCGTGGCTGGATCAGTTGAGGATATCTGTTCGGAATGGACGAGCCAGTCCGAAGATTGTGTTTTCAGTGCTGTCCATATCTAATGGCTCTATGATATTGCAGGTGAAATGATAAAAGAGATGAATAAAATAATGAAGTAAAATTGTCTGAAGTTGTTAAATTCAAACAACTTCAGATAATTTTATTTCAATTATTTTACTTACCTTTTTTATTTGCGTTTTTCTCACTGTTGTGTACCTCTTATTTCTTGATTGTCTCTCTTTCTGTCGCTTCCCACTCTGTCAATACATTTTTCCTCTCCTCTTCCCGCTTTGCTACGCTTCTCCCCTGTTTTCCATTTTGTCTCTGTTTCACACATCCCCCACATATTTTGTCTCGTAACACTGGCTTCAGCCTTGGTCATTCGCGGCTCCTAATCTCCCTTTAATCTCTCCGTGCACTGTCATTATCAGCTTTGCATCTGGAGCCCTGACTCACCTTCTCTCAGCCTGGTGTTAATAGCTCTGTAAATCTCCCCTTTTTTCAAAATCTTTACCAAAGGGTCAGTTAGACTCGAAACGTCACTCTTTTCTCTCCTTGCAGATGGTGCCAGACCTGCTGAGATTTTCCAGCATTTTCTCTTTTGCTTTCGAATTCCAGCATCTGCAGTAATTTGCTTTTATTAATGACTCTGTGATATTGCTGGGGATATGATGACTCCAGTGTCGATGCATGAGAGGTGAGCAAGCGAATGAATTCCCTCTGGAAGTCGCGGGAAATGTAGTAACAGAGATCCAGGAAAATGCGTTGAACGAATCTTTGAAGTGAATTGAAGCCTGAACTCTGGTTCTCCTCCGAGACTGTGCCAGGTCGACTTAATACTTTATATATTTCATGTTTTGCATTTCTTTGTGAAAACAATTGAGACTGATTGATTTGCTGCAGACAACATCCACCAGTCATCATGGGTACGGTGATCGAGTTGTGCGTCTATCCTTGTCAAATGTTTTATTGCGCCGGTGAGGCTTTCTGCTTGGTGATTTTGTGGTTTCGTGGTGCATTTTGTTTGGAAATACAGCAACGCAGCTGAGATCCGGCATAGGACCAACGAGTTGATGTTCCATGACAGCGATGGTCGGCTTTCGAATGAATAGACATCTGAATCGATCATGTGACAAGTTCTTGCAGACGGTGAAAGCAAAAGCCACGACAAACCTTGACACAGCACAGCTGACGAGACGAGCGCTGCACATGGTCAGTGTGGGGATTGAACCCACGACCTTGGCGTTATTAGCACCACGCTCTAACCAGCTGAGCTAACCGACCGACGGAGCCTGTCGCTCAAAACAAAGGCTTATATTGCCTGCGCTCACAACCACGGCGGCTGTTCGTTTTCTGATTAGCAATCGATCGCATGATCGTCTGAAGTATTTCCTTCTGTTGCAAAGTTTTTTAACAAAAAAAAACATTGACTTTTCCGAACGCGCACACTCGAGGTAACCATTTGCTCTGATATCCAAAATTAAGCACAATGTTCGGACGCATGCAATTTCAATCGCAATGCCACCAGCTCAGCTGCAGCTTGTCATGTTGACAAATATCATCTGGTTGAGACGTACCTTCAACGATCGCTCACTGTGCTTCTGGAAACTCACAGACCTTTGGAGTCAGGGTTATGTGCTGCTGATAAACTGCTGCGAACCTTATGCCAAATGCATTGGAATTGTAACCCAACTGTGGGATTCTTTCTGCTCCCGAAGGACGCAGTTGCTTTAGAGTCAGCAACAGCGCAGAACTCAATTGCACGTTTTGCTCAATGACTCATGTTGCTTTTGCAATCTTCGTTTGACAGCATATTTAGCAGGTTATCACGCCTTCCTGCAGCGTTTGTCAGCGACAGATCAGCTGCTAAGATGACTGCTTCAGACAGCATGCTACATCCTACATTTGAAAATGGAAAAGGTGCAAACGCTTACAGGCTGAACACTCTCTCACTATTTTGCCTGGCGCGTCAGAGGCTGGGAGCTGACCTTATGAAGGTTTTTCAATCATGAGGGGCATTTTTCGGGTAAATAGATAAGTTCGTTTCGCTCAGGTGGGGCAGTGCAGCACGACAGGGTATAAATCTGGTGTGGGAGGGTGAGAATTCGACAGGCAGTGAGGAGCAACGGCGTCACGCAAAGGGTGGTGAGTGTCTGCAATAAGTTGCCGGACGAGCTGGTGATGGCTGTTACAATTCCAATATTTTTAAGGAATTTGGATGTGTATTTGAATCGGAAGGGTTTAGAGAGACATGGGTCAAGTGCATGCAATCGTGGCTGGATCAGTTGAGGATATCTGTTTGGAATGGACGAGCCAGACCGAAGATTGTGTTTTCAGTGCTGTCCATATCTAATGGCTCTATGATATTGCAGGTGAAATGATAAAAGAGATGAATAAAATAATGAAGTAAAATTGTCTGAAGTTGTTAAATTCAAACAACTTCAGATAATTTTATTTCAATTATTTTACTTACCTTTTTTATTTGCGTTTTTCTCACTGTTGTGTACCTCTTATTTCTTGATTGTCTCTCTTTCTGTCGCTTCCCACTCTGTCAATACATTTTTCCTCTCCTCTTCCCGCTTTGCTACGCTTCTCCCCTGTTTTCCATTTTGTCTCTGTTTCACACATCCCCCACATATTTTGTCTCGTAACACTGGCTTCAGCCTTGGTCATTCGCGGCTCCTAATCTCCCTTTAATCTCTCCGTGCACTGTCATTATCAGCTTTGTATCTGGAGCCCTGACTCACCTTCTCTCAGCCTGGTGTTAATAGCTCTGTAAATCTCCCCTTTTTTCAAAATCTTTACCAAAGGGTCAGTTAGACACGAAACGTCACTCTTTTCTCTCCTTGCAGATGGTGCCAGACCTGCTGAGATTTTCCAGCATTTTCTCTTTTGCTTTCGAATTCCAGCATCTGCAGTAATTTGCTTTTATTAATGACTCTGTGATATTGCTGGGGATATGATGACTCCAGTGTCGATGCATGAGAGGTGAGCAAGCGAATGAATTCCCTCTGGAAGTCGCGGGAAATGTAGTAACAGAGATCCAGGAAAATGCGTTGAACGAATCTTTGAAGTGAATTGAAGCCTGAACTCTGGTTCTCCTCCGAGACTGTGCCAGGTCGACTTAATACTTTATATATTTCATGTTTTGCATTTCTTTGTGAAAACAATTGAGACTGATTGATTTGCTGCAGACAACATCCACCAGTCATCATGGGTACGGTGATTGAGTCGTGTGTCTATCCTTGTCAAAAGTATTATTGCGCCGGTGAGGCTTTCTGCTTGGTGATTTTGTGGTTTCGTGGTGCACTTTGTTTGGAAATACAGCAACGCAGCTGAGATCCGGCATAGGACCAACGAGTTGATGTTCCATGACAGCGATGGTCGGCTTTCGAATGAATAGACATCTGAATCGATCATGTGACAAGTTCTTGCAGACGGTGAAAGCAAAAGCCACGACAAACCTTGACACAGCACAGCTGACGAGACGAGCGCTGCACATGGTCAGTGTGGGGATTGAACCCACGACCTTGGCGTTATTAGCACCACGCTCTAACCAGCTGAGCTAACCGACCGACGGAGCCCGTCGCTCAAAACAAAGGCTTATATTGCCTGCGCTCACAACCACGGCGGCTGTTCGTTTTCTGGTTAGCAATCGATCGCATGATCGTCTGAAGTATTTCCTTCCGTTGCAAAGTTTTTTAACAAAAAACAACATTGACTTTTCCGAACGCGCACACTCGAGGTAACCATTTGCTCTGATATCCAAAATTAAGCACAATGTTCGGACGCATGCAATTTCAATCGCAATGCCACCAGCTCAGCTGCAGCTTGTCATGTTGACAAATATCATCTGGTTGAGACGTACCTTCAACGATCGCTCACTGTGCTTCTGGAAACTCACAGACCTTTGGAGTCAGGGTTATGTGCTGCTGATAAACTGCTGCGAACCTTATGCCAAATGCATTGGAATTGTAACCCAACTGTGGGATTCTTTCTGCTCCCGAAGGACGCAGTTGCTTTAGAGTCAGCAACAGCGCAGAACTCAATTGCACGTTTTGCTCAATGACTCATGTTGCTTTTGCAATCTTCGTTTGACAGCATATTTAGCAGGTTATCACGCCTTCCTGCAGCGTTTGTCAGCGACAGATCAGCTGCTAAGATGACTGCTTCAGACAGCATGCTACATCCTACATTTGAAAATGGAAAAGGTGCAAACGCTTACAGGCTGAACACTCTCTCACTATTTTGCCTGGCGCGTCAGAGGCTGGGAGCTGACCTTATGAAGGTTTTTCAATCATGAGGGGCATTTTTCGGGTAAATAGATAAGTTCGTTTCGCTCAGGTGGGGCAGTGCAGCACGACAGGGTATAAATCTGGTGTGGGAGGGTGAGAATTCGACAGGCAGTGAGGAGCAACGGCGTCACGCAAAGGGTGGTGAGTGTCTGCAATAAGTTGCCGGACGAGCTGGTGATGGCTGTTACAATTCCAATATTTTTAAGGAATTTGGATGTGTATTTGAATCGGAAGGGTTTAGAGAGACATGGGTCAAGTGCATGCAATCGTGGCTGGATCAGTTGAGGATATCTGTTCGGAATGGACGAGCCAGACCGAAGATTGTGTTTTCAGTGCTGTCCATATCTAATGGCTCTATGATATTGCAGGTGAAATGATAAAAGAGATGAATAAAATAATGAAGTAAAATTGTCTGAAGTTGTTAAATTCAAACAACTTCAGATAATTTTATTTCAATTATTTTACTTACCTTTTTTATTTGCGTTTTTCTCACTGTTGTGTACCTCTTATTTCTTGATTGTCTCTCTTTCTGTCGCTTCCCACTCTGTCAATACATTTTTCCTCTCCTCTTCCCGCTTTGCTACGCTTCTCCCCTGTTTTCCATTTTGTCTCTGTTTCACACATCCCCCACATATTTTGTCTCGTAACACTGGCTTCAGCCTTGGTCATTCGCGGCTCCTAATCTCCCTTTAATCTCTCCGTGCACTGTCATTATCAGCTTTGCATCTGGAGCCCTGACTCACCTTCTCTCAGCCTGGTGTTAATAGCTCTGTAAATCTCCCCTTTTTTCAAAATCTTTACCAAAGGGTCAGTTAGACTCGAAACGTCACTCTTTTCTCTCCTTGCAGATGGTGCCAGACCTGCTGAGATTTTCCAGCATTTTCTCTTTTGCTTTCGAATTCCAGCATCTGCAGTAATTTGCTTTTATTAATGACTCTGTGATATTGCTGGGGATATGATGACTCCAGTGTCGATGCATGAGAGGTGAGCAAGCGAATGAATTGCCTCAGGAAGTCGCGGGAAATGTAGTAACAGAGATCCAGGAAAATGCGTTGAACGAATCTTTGAAGTGAATTGAAGCCTGAACTCTGGTTCTCCTCCGAGACTGTGCCAGGTCGACTTAATACTTTATATATTTCATGTTTTGCATTTCTTTGTGAAAACAATTGAGACTGTTTGATTTGCTGCAGACAACATCCACCAGTCATCATGGGTACGGTGATCGAGTTGTGCGTCTATCCCTGTCAAATGTTTTATTGCGCCGGTGAGGCTTTCTGCTTGGTGATTTTGTGGTTTCGTGGTGCACTTTGTTTGGAAATACAGCAACGCAGCTGAGATCCGGCATAGGACCAACGAGTTGATGTTCCATGACAGCGATGGTCGGCTTTCGAATGAATAGACATCTGAATCGATCATGTGACAAGTTCTTGCAGACGGTGAAAGCAAAAGCCACGACAAACCTTGACACAGCACAGCTGACGAGACGAGCGCTGCACATGGTCAGTGTGGGGATTGAACCCACGACCTTGGCGTTATTAGCACCACGCTCTAACCAGCTGAGCTAACCGACTGACGGAGCCCTGTACTCAAAACAAAGGCTTATATTGCCTGCGCTCACAACCACGGCGGCTGTTCGTTTTCTGATTAGCAATCGATCGCATGATCGTCTGAAGTATTTCCTTCTGTTGCAAAGTTTTTTAACAAAAAAAACATTGACTTTTCCGAACGCGCACACTCGAGGTAACCATTTGCTCTGATATCCAAAATTAAGCACAATGTTCGGACGCATGCAATTTCAATCGCAATGCCACCAGCTCAGCTGCAGCTTGTCATGTTGACAAATATCATCTGGTTGAGACGTACCTTCAACGATCGCTCACTGTGCTTCTGGAAACTCACAGACCTTTGGAGTCAGGGTTATGTGCTGCTGATAAACTGCTGCGAACCTTATGCCAAATGCATTGGAATTGTAACCCAACTGTGGGATTCTTTCTGCTCCCGAAGGACGCAGTTGCTTTAGAGTCAGCAACAGCGCAGAACTCAATTGCACGTTTTGCTCAATGACTCATGTTACTTTTGCAATCTTCGTTTGACAGCATATTTAGCAGGTTATCACGCCTTCCTGCAGCGTTTGTCAGCGACAGATCAGCTGCTAAGATGACTGCTTCAGACAGCATGCTACATCCTACATTTGAAAATGGAAAAGGTGCAAACGCTTACAGGCTGAACACTCTCTCACTATTTTGCCTGGCGCGTCAGAGGCTGGGAGCTGACCTTATGAAGGTTTTTCAATCATGAGGGGCATTTTTCGGGTAAATAGATAAGTTCGTTTCGCTCAGGTGGGGCAGTGCAGCACGACAGGGTATAAATCTGGTGTGGGAGGGTGAGAATTCGACAGGCAGTGAGGAGCAACGGCGTCACGCAAAGGGTGGTGAGTGTCTGCAATAAGTTGCCGGACGAGCTGGTGATGGCTGTTACAATTCCAATATTTTTAAGGAATTTGGATGTGTATTTGAATCGGAAGGGTTTAGAGAGACATGGGTCAAGTGCATGCAATCGTGGCTGGATCAGTTGAGGATATCTGTTCGGAATGGACGAGCCAGACCGAAGATTGTGTTTTCAGTGCTGTCCATATCTAATGGCTCTATGATATTGCAGGTGAAATGATAAAAGAGATGAATAAAATAATGAAGTAAAATTGTCTGAAGTTGTTAAATTCAAACAACTTCAGATAATTTTATTTCAATTATTTTACTTACCTTTTTTATTTGCGTTTTTCTCACTGTTGTGTACCTCTTATTTCTTGATTGTCTCTCTTTCTGTCGCTTCCCACTCTGTCAATACATTTTTCCTCTCCTCTTCCCGCTTTGCTACGCTTCTCCCCTGTTTTCCATTTTGTCTCTGTTTCACACATCCCCCACATATTTTGTCTCGTAACACTGGCTTCAGCCTTGGTCATTCGCGGCTCCTAATCTCCCTTTAATCTCTCCGTGCACTGTCATTATCAGCTTTGCATCTGGAGCCCTGACTCACCTTCTCTCAGCCTGGTGTTAATAGCTCTGTAAATCTCCCCTTTTTTCAAAATCTTTACCAAAGGGTCAGTTAGACTCGAAACGTCACTCTTTTCTCTCCTTGCAGATGGTGCCAGACCTGCTGAGATTTTCCAGCATTTTCTCTTTTGCTTTCGAATTCCAGCATCTGCAGTAATTTGCTTTTATTAATGACTCTGTGATATTGCTGGGGATATGATGACTCCAGTGTCGATGCATGAGAGGTGAGCAAGCGAATGAATTGCCTCAGGAAGTCGCGGGAAATGTAGTAACAGAGATCCAGGAAAATGCGTTGAACGAATCTTTGAAGTGAATTGAAGCCTGAACTCTGGTTCTCCTCCGAGACTGTGCCAGGTCGACTTAATACTTTATATATTTCATGTTTTGCATTTCTTTGTGAAAACAATTGAGACTGTTTGATTTGCTGCAGACAACATCCACCAGTCATCATGGGTACGGTGATCGAGTTGTGCGTCTATCCCTGTCAAATGTTTTATTGCGCCGGTGAGGCTTTCTGCTTGGTGATTTTGTGGTTTCGTGGTGCACTTTGTTTGGAAATACAGCAACGCAGCTGAGATCCGGCATAGGACCAACGAGTTGATGTTCCATGACAGCGATGGTCGGCTTTCGAATGAATAGACATCTGAATCGATCATGTGACAAGTTCTTGCAGACGGTGAAAGCAAAAGCCACGACAAACCTTGACACAGCACAGCTGACGAGACGAGCGCTGCACATGGTCAGTGTGGGGATTGAACCCACGACCTTGGCGTTATTAGCACCACGCTCTAACCAGCTGAGCTAACCGTCCGACGGAGCACTGTACTCAAAACAAAGGCTTATATTGCCTGCGCTCACAACCACGGCGGCTATTCGTTTTCTGATTAGCAATCGATCGCATGATCGTCTGAAGTATTTCCTTCTGTTGCAAAGTTTTTTAACAAAAAAAAACATTGACTTTTCCGAACGCGCACACTCGAGGTAACCATTTGCTCTGATATCCAAAATTAAGCACAATGTTCGGACGCATGCAATTTCAATCGCAATGCCACCAGCTCAGCTGCAGCTTGTCATGTTGACAAATATCATCTGGTTGAGACGTACCTTCAACGATCGCTCACTGTGCTTCTGGAAACTCACAGACCTTTGGAGTCAGGGTTATGTGCTGCTGATAAACTGCTGCGAACCTTATGCCAAATGCATTGGAATTGTAACCCAACTGTGGGATTCTTTCTGCTCCCGAAGGACGCAGTTGCTTTAGAGTCAGCAACAGCGCAGAACTCAATTGCACGTTTTGCTCAATGACTCATGTTACTTTTGCAATCTTCGTTTGACAGCATATTTAGCAGGTTATCACGCCTTCCTGCAGCGTTTGTCAGCGACAGATCAGCTGCTAAGATGACTGCTTCAGACAGCATGCTACATCCTACATTTGAAAATGGAAAAGGTGCAAACGCTTACAGGCTGAACACTCTCTCACTATTTTGCCTGGCGCGTCAGAGGCTGGGAGCTGACCTTATGAAGGTTTTTCAATCATGAGGGGCATTTTTCGGGTAAATAGATAAGTTCGTTTCGCTCAGGTGGGGCAGTGCAGCACGACAGGGTATAAATCTGGTGTGGGAGGGTGAGAATTCGACAGGCAGTGAGGAGCAACGGCGTCACGCAAAGGGTGGTGAGTGTCTGCAATAAGTTGCCGGACGAGCTGGTGATGGCTGTTACAATTCCAATATTTTTAAGGAATTTGGATGTGTATTTGAATCGGAAGGGTTTAGAGAGACATGGGTCAAGTGCATGCAATCGTGGCTGGATCAGTTGAGGATATCTGTTCGGAATGGACGAGCCAGTCCGAAGATTGTGTTTTCAGTGCTGTCCATATCTAATGGCTCTATGATATTGCAGGTGAAATGATAAAAGAGATGAATAAAATAATGAAGTAAAATTGTCTGAAGTTGTTAAATTCAAACAACTTCAGATAATTTTATTTCAATTATTTTACTTACCTTTTTTATTTGCGTTTTTCTCACTGTTGTGTACCTCTTATTTCTTGATTGTCTCTCTTTCTGTCGCTTCCCACTCTGTCAATACATTTTTCCTCTCCTCTTCCCGCTTTGCTACGCTTCTCCCCTGTTTTCCATTTTGTCTCTGTTTCACACATCCCCCACATATTTTGTCTCGTAACACTGGCTTCAGCCTTGGTCATTCGCGGCTCCTAATCTCCCTTTAATCTCTCCGTGCACTGTCATTATCAGCTTTGCATCTGGAGCCCTGACTCACCTTCTCTCAGCCTGGTGTTAATAGCTCTGTAAATCTCCCCTTTTTTCAAAATCTTTACCAAAGGGTCAGTTAGACTCGAAACGTCACTCTTTTCTCTCCTTGCAGATGGTGCCAGACCTGCTGAGATTTTCCAGCATTTTCTCTTTTGCTTTCGAATTCCAGCATCTGCAGTAATTTGCTTTTATTAATGACTCTGTGATATTGCTGGGGATATGATGACTCCAGTGTCGATGCATGAGAGGTGAGCAAGCGAATGAATTCCCTCTGGAAGTCGCGGGAAATGTAGTAACAGAGATCCAGGAAAATGCGTTGAACGAATCTTTGAAGTGAATTGAAGCCTGAACTCTGGTTCTCCTCCGAGACTGTGCCAGGTCGACTTAATACTTTATATATTTCATGTTTTGCATTTCTTTGTGAAAACAATTGAGACTGATTGATTTGCTGCAGACAACATCCACCAGTCATCATGGGTACGGTGATCGAGTTGTGCGTCTATCCTTGTCAAATGTTTTATTGCGCCGGTGAGGCTTTCTGCTTGGTGATTTTGTGGTTTCGTGGTGCACTTTGTTTGGAAATACAGCAACGCAGCTGAGATCCGGCATAGGACCAACGAGTTGATGTTCCATGACAGCGATGGTCGGCTTTCGAATGAATAGACATCTGAATCGATCATGTGACAAGTTCTTGCAGACGGTGAAAGCAAAAGCCACGACAAACCTTGACACAGCACAGCTGACGAGACGAGCGCTGCACATGGTCAGTGTGGGGATTGAACCCACGACCTTGGCGTTATTAGCACCACGCTCTAACCAGCTGAGCTAACCGACCGACGGAGCCCGTCGCTCAAAACAAAGGCTTATATTGCCTGCGCTCACAACCACGGCGGCTATCCGTTTTCTGATTTGCAATCGATCGCATGATCGTCTGAAGTATTTCCTTCCGTTGCAAAGTTTTTTTACAAAAAAAAACATTGACTTTTCCGAACGCGCACACTCGAGGTAACCATTTGCTTTGATATCCAAAATTAAGCACAATGTTCGGACGCATGCAATTTCAATCGCAATGCCACCAGCTCAGCTGCAGCTTGTCATGTTGACAAATATCATCTGGTTGAGACGTACCTTCAACGATCGCTCACTGTGCTTCTGGAAACTCACAGACCTTTGGAGTCAGGGTTATGTGCTGCTGATAAACTGCTGCGAACCTTATGCCAAATGCATTGGAATTGTAACCCAACTGTGGGATTCTTTCTGCTCCCGAAGGACGCAGTTGCTTTAGAGTCAGCAACAGCGCAGAACTCAATTGCACGTTTTGCTCAATGACTCATGTTGCTTTTGCAATCTTCGTTTGACAGCATATTTAGCAGGTTATCACGCCTTCCTGCAGCGTTTGTCAGCGACAGATCAGCTGCTAAGATGACTGCTTCAGACAGCATGCTACATCCTACATTTGAAAATGGAAAAGGTGCAAACGCTTACAGGCTGAACACTCTCTCACTATTTTGCCTGGCGCGTCAGAGGCTGGGAGCTGACCTTATGAAGGTTTTTCAATCATGAGGGGCATTTTTCGGGTAAATAGATAAGTTCGTTTCGCTCAGGTGGGGCAGTGCAGCACGACAGGGTATAAATCTGGTGTGGGAGGGTGAGAATTCGACAGGCAGTGAGGAGCAACGGCGTCACGCAAAGGGTGGTGAGTGTCTGCAATAAGTTGCCGGACGAGCTGGTGATGGCTGTTACAATTCCAATATTTTTAAGGAATTTGGATGTGTATTTGAATCGGAAGGGTTTAGAGAGACATGGGTCAAGTGCATGCAATCGTGGCTGGATCAGTTGAGGATATCTGTTTGGAATGGACGAGCCAGACCGAAGATTGTGTTTTCAGTGCTGTCCATATCTAATGGCTCTATGATATTGCAGGTGAAATGATAAAAGAGATGAATAAAATAATGAAGTAAAATTGTCTGAAGTTGTTAAATTCAAACAACTTCAGATAATTTTATTTCAATTATTTTACTTACCTTTTTTATTTGCGTTTTTCTCACTGTTGTGTACCTCTTATTTCTTGATTGTCTCTCTTTCTGTCGCTTCCCACTCTGTCAATACATTTTTCCTCTCCTCTTCCCGCTTTGCTACGCTTCTCCCCTGTTTTCCATTTTGTCTCTGTTTCACACATCCCCCACATATTTTGTCTCGTAACACTGGCTTCAGCCTTGGTCATTCGCGGCTCCTAATCTCCCTTTAATCTCTCCGTGCACTGTCATTATCAGCTTTGCATCTGGAGCCCTGACTCACCTTCTCTCAGCCTGGTGTTAATAGCTCTGTAAATCTCCCCTTTTTTCAAAATCTTTACCAAAGGGTCAGTTAGACTCGAAACGTCACTCTTTTCTCTCCTTGCAGATGGTGCCAGACCTGCTGAGATTTTCCAGCATTTTCTCTTTTGCTTTCGAATTCCAGCATCTGCAGTAATTTGCTTTTATTAATGACTCTGTGATATTGCTGGGGATATGATGACTCCAGTGTCGATGCATGAGAGGTGAGCAAGCGAATGAATTGCCTCTGGAAGTCGCGGGAAATGTAGTAACAGAGATCCAGGAAAATGCGTTGAACGAATCTTTGAAGTGAATTGAAGCCTGAACTCTGGTTCTCCTCCGAGACTGTGCCAGGTCGACTTAATACTTTATATATTTCATGTTTTGCATTTCTTTGTGAAAACAATTGAGACTGATTGATTTGCTGCAGACAACATCCACCAGTCATCATGGGTACGGTGATCGAGTTGTGCGTCTATCCCTGTCAAATGTTTTATTGCGCCGGTGAGGCTTTCTGCTTGGTGATTTTGTGGTTTCGTGGTGCACTTTGTTTGGAAATACAGCAACGCAGCTGAGATCCGGCATAGGACCAACGAGTTGATGTTCCATGACAGCGATGGTCGGCTTTCGAATGAATAGACATCTGAATCGATCATGTGACAAGTTCTTGCAGACGGTGAAAGCAAAAGCCACGACAAACCTTGACACAGCACAGCTGACGAGACGAGCGCTGCACATGGTCAGTGTGGGGATTGAACCCACGACCTTGGCGTTATTAGCACCACGCTCTAACCAGCTGAGCTAACCGACCGACGGAGCCCTTCGCTCAAAACAAAGGCTTATATTGCCTGCGCTCACAACCACGGCGGCTATTCGTTTTCTGATTAGCAATCGATCGCATGATCGTCTGAAGTATTTCCTTCTGTTGCAAAGTTTTTTAACAAAAAAAAATATTGACTTTTCCGAACGCGCACACTCGAGGTAACCATTTGCTCTGATATCCAAAATTAAGCACAATGTTCGGACGCATGCAATTTCAATCGCAATGCCACCAGCTCAGCTGCAGCTTGTCATGTTGACAAATATCATCTGGTTGAGACGTACCTTCAACGATCGCTCACTGTGCTTCTGGAAACTCACAGACCTTTGGAGTCAGGGTTACGTGCTGCTGATAAACTGCTGCGAACCTTGTGCCAAATGCATTGGAATTGTAACCCAACTGTGGGATTCTTTCTGCTCCCGAAGGACGCAGTTGCTTTAGAGTCAGCAACAGCGCAGAACTCAATTGCACGTTTTGCTCAATGACTCATGTTGCTTTTGCAATCTTCGTTTGACAGCATATTTAGCAGGTTATCACGCCTTACTGCAGCGTTTGTCAGCGACAGATCAGCTGCTAAGATGACTGCTTCAGACAGCATGCTACATCCTACATTTGAAAATGGAAAAGGTGCAAACGCTTACAGGCTGAACACTCTCTCACTATTTTGCCTGGCGCGTCAGAGGCTGGGAGCTGACCTTATGAAGGTTTTTCAATCATGAGGGGCATTTTTCGGGTAAATAGATAAGTTCGTTTCGCTCAGGTGGGGCAGTGCAGCACGACAGGGTATAAATCTGGTGTGGGAGGGTGAGAATTCGACAGGCAGTGAGGAGCAACGGCGTCACGCAAAGGGTGGTGAGTGTCTGCAATAAGTTGCCGGACGAGTTGGTGATGGCTGTTACAATTCCAATATTTTTAAGGAATTTGGATGTGTATTTGAATCGGAAGGGTTTAGAGAGACATGGGTCAAGTGCATGCAATCGTGGCTGGATCAGTTGAGGATATCTGTTCGGAATGGACGAGCCAGTCCGAAGATTGTGTTTTCAGTGCTGTCCATATCTAATGGCTCTATGATATTGCAGGTGAAATGATAAAAGAGATGAATAAAATAATGAAGTAAAATTGTCTGAAGTTGTTAAATTCAAACAACTTCAGATAATTTTATTTCAATTATTTTACTTACCTTTTTTATTTGCGTTTTTCTCACTGTTGTGTACCTCTTATTTCTTGATTGTCTCTCTTTCTGTCGCTTCCCACTCTGTCAATACATTTTTCCTCTCCTCTTCCCGCTTTGCTACGCTTCTCCCCTGTTTTCCATTTTGTCTCTGTTTCACACATCCCCCACATATTTTGTCTCGTAACACTGGCTTCAGTCTTGGTCATTCGCGGCTCCTAATCTCCCTTTAATCTCTCCGTGCACTGTCATTATCAGCTTTGCATCTGGAGCCCTGACTCACCTTCTCTCAGCCTGGTGTTAATAGCTCTGTAAATCTCCCCTTTTTTCAAAATCTTTACCAAAGGGTCAGTTAGACTCGAAACGTCACTCTTTTCTCTCCTTGCAGATGGTGCCAGACCTGCTGAGATTTTCCAGCATTTTCTCTTTTGCTTTCGAATTCCAGCATCTGCAGTAATTTGCTTTTATTAATGACTCTGTGATATTGCTGGGGATATGATGACTCCAGTGTCGATGCATGAGAGGTGAGCAAGCGAATGAATTCCCTCTGGAAGTCGCGGGAAATGTAGTAACAGAGATCCAGGAAAATGCGTTGAACGAATCTTTGAAGTGAATTGAAGCCTGAACTCTGGTTCTCCTCCGAGACTGTGCCAGGTCGACTTAATACTTTATATATTTCATGTTTTGCATTTCTTTGTGAAAACAATTGAGACTGATTGATTTGCTGCAGACAACATCCACCAGTCATCATGGGTACGGTGATTGAGTCGTGTGTCTATCCTTGTCAAAAGTATTATTGCGCCGGTGAGGCTTTCTGCTTGGTGATTTTGTGGTTTCGTGGTGCACTTTGTTTGGAAATACAGCAACGCAGCTGAGATCCGGCATAGGACCAACGAGTTGATGTTCCATGACAGCGATGGTCGGCTTTCGAATGAATAGACATCTGAATCGATCATGTGACAAGTTCTTGCAGACGGTGAAAGCAAAAGCCACGACAAACCTTGACACAGCACAGCTGACGAGACGAGCGCTGCACATGGTCAGTGTGGGGATTGAACCCACGACCTTGGCGTTATTAGCACCACGCTCTAACCAGCTGAGCTAACCGACCGACGGAGCCCGTCGCTCAAAACAAAGGCTTATATTGCCTGCGCTCACAACCACGGCGGCTGTTCGTTTTCTGGTTAGCAATCGATCGCATGATCGTCTGAAGTATTTCCTTCCGTTGCAAAGTTTTTTAACAAAAAACAACATTGACTTTTCCGAACGCGCACACTCGAGGTAACCATTTGCTCTGATATCCAAAATTAAGCACAATGTTCGGACGCATGCAATTTCAATCGCAATGCCACCAGCTCAGCTGCAGCTTGTCATGTTGACAAATATCATCTGGTTGAGACGTACCTTCAACGATCGCTCACTGTGCTTCTGGAAACTCACAGACCTTTGGAGTCAGGGTTATGTGCTGCTGGTAAACTGCTGCGAACCTTATGCCAAATGCATTGGAATTGTAACCCAACTGTGGGATTCTTTCTGCTCCCGAAGGACGCAGTTGCTTTAGAGTCAGCAACAGCGCAGAACTCAATTGCACGTTTTGCTCAATGACTCATGTTGCTTTTGCAATCTTCGTTTGACAGCATATTTAGCAGGTTATCACGCCTTCCTGCAGCGTTTGTCAGCGACAGATCAGCTGCTAAGATGACTGCTTCAGACAGCATGCTACATCCTACATTTGAAAATGGAAAAGGTGCAAACGCTTACAGGCTGAACACTCTCTCACTATTTTGCCTGGCGCGTCAGAGGCTGGGAGCTGACCTTATGAAGGTTTTTCAATCATGAGGGGCATTTTTCGGGTAAATAGATAAGTTCGTTTCGCTCAGGTGGGGCAGTGCAGCACGACAGGGTATAAATCTGGTGTGGGAGGGTGAGAATTCGACAGGCAGTGAGGAGCAACGGCGTCACGCAAAGGGTGGTGAGTGTCTGCAATAAGTTGCCGGACGAGCTGGTGATGGCTGTTACAATTCCAATATTTTTAAGGAATTTGGATGTGTATTTGAATCGGAAGGGTTTAGAGAGACATGGGTCAAGTGCATGCAATCGTGGCTGGATCAGTTGAGGATATCTGTTTGGAATGGACGAGCCAGACCCAAGATTGTGTTTTCAGTGCTGTCCATATCTAATGGCTCTATGATATTGCAGGTGAAATGATAAAAGAGATGAATAAAATAATGAAGTAAAATTGTCTGAAGTTGTTAAATTCAAACAACTTCAGATAATTTTATTTCAATTATTTTACTTACCTTTTTTATTTGCGTTTTTCTCACTGTTGTGTACCTCTTATTTCTTGATTGTCTCTCTTTCTGTCGCTTCCCACTCTGTCAATACATTTTTCCTCTCCTCTTCCCGCTTTGCTACGCTTCTCCCCTGTTTTCCATTTTGTCTCTGTTTCACACATCCCCCACATATTTTGTCTCGTAACACTGGCTTCAGCCTTGGTCATTCGCGGCTCCTAATCTCCCTTTAATCTCTCCGTGCACTGTCATTATCAGCTTTGTATCTGGAGCCCTGACTCACCTTCTCTCAGCCTGGTGTTAATAGCTCTGTAAATCTCCCCTTTTTTCAAAATCTTTACCAAAGGGTCAGTTAGACTCGAAACGTCACTCTTTTCTCTCCTTGCAGATGGTGCCAGACCTGCTGAGATTTTCCAGCATTTTCTCTTTTGCTTTCGAATTCCAGCATCTGCAGTAATTTGCTTTTATTAATGACTCTGTGATATTGCTGGGGATATGATGACTCCAGTGTCGATGCATGAGAGGTGAGCAAGCGAATGAATTCCCTCTGGAAGTCGCGGGAAATGTAGTAACAGAGATCCAGGAAAATGCGTTGAACGAATCTTTGAAGTGAATTGAAGCCTGAACTCTGGTTCTCCTCCGAGACTGTGCCAGGTCGACTTAATACTTTATATATTTCATGTTTTGCATTTCTTTGTGAAAACAATTGAGACTGATTGATTTGCTGCAGACAACATCCACCAGTCATCATGGGTACGGTGATCGAGTTGTGCGTCTATCCCTGTCAAATGTTTTATTGCGCCGGTGAGGCTTTCTGCTTGGTGATTTTGTGGTTTCGTGGTGCACTTTGTTTGGAAATACAGCAACGCAGCTGAGATCCGGCATAGGACCAACGAGTTGATGTTCCATGACAGCGAATGAATAGACATCTGAATCGATCATGTGACAAATTCTTGCAGACGGTGAAAGCAAAAGCCACGACAAACCTTGACACAGCACAGCTGACGAGACGAGCGCTGCACATGGTCAGTGTGGGTATTGAACCCACGACCTTGGCGTTATTAGCACCACGCTCTAACCAGCTGAGCTAACCGACCGACGGAGCCCGTCGCTCAAAACAAAGGCTTATATTGCCTGCGCTCACAACCACGGCGGCTGTCCGTTTTCTGATTTGCAATCGATCGCATGATCGTCTGAAGTATTTCCTTCCGTTGCAAAGTTTTTTTACAAAAAAAAATTGACTTTTCCGAACGCGCACACTCGAGGTAACCATTTGCTTTGATATCCAAAATTAAGCACAATGTTCGGACGCATGCAATTTCAATCGCAATGCCACCAGCTCAGCTGCAGCTTGTCATGTTGACAAATATCATCTGGTTGAGACGTACCTTCAACGATCGCTCACTGTGCTTCTGGAAACTCACAGACCTTTGGAGTCAGGGTTATGTGCTGCTGATAAACTGCTGCGAACCTTGTGCCAAATGCATTGGAATTGTAACCCAACTGTGGGATTCTTTCTGCTCCCGAAGGACGCAGTTGCTTTAGAGTCAGCAACAGCGCAGAACTCAATTGCACGTTTTGCTCAATGACTCATGTTGCTTTTGCAATCTTCGTTTGACAGCATATTTAGCAGGTTATCACGCCTTCCTGCAGCGTTTGTCAGCGACAGATCAGCTGCTAAGATGACTGCTTCAGACAGCATGCTACATCCTACATTTGAAAATGGAAAAGGTGCAAACGCTTACAGGCTGAACACTCTCTCACTATTTTGCCTGGCGCGTCAGAGGCTGGGAGCTGACCTTATGAAGGTTTTTCAATCATGAGGGGCATTTTTCGGGTAAATAGATAAGTTCGTTTCGCTCAGGTGGGGCAGTGCAGCACGACAGGGTATAAATCTGGTGTGGGAGGGTGAGAATTCGACAGGCAGTGAGGAGCAACGGCGTCACGCAAAGGGTGGTGAGTGTCTGCAATAAGTTGCCGGACGAGTTGGTGATGGCTGTTACAATTCCAATATTTTTAAGGAATTTGGATGTGTATTTGAATCGGAAGGGTTTAGAGAGACATGGGTCAAGTGCATGCAATCGTGGCTGGATCAGTTGAGGATATCTGTTCGGAATGGACGAGCCAGACCGAAGATTGTGTTTTCAGTGCTGTCCATATCTAATGGCTCTATGATATTGCAGGTGAAATGATAAAAGAGATGAATAAAATAATGAAGTAAAATTGTCTGAAGTTGTTAAATTCAAACAACTTCAGATAATTTTATTTCAATTATTTTACTTACCTTTTTTATTTGCGTTTTTCTCACTGTTGTGTACCTCTTATTTCTTGATTGTCTCTCTTTCTGTCGCTTCCCACTCTGTCAATACATTTTTCCTCTCCTCTTCCCGCTTTGCTACGCTTCTCCCCTGTTTTCCATTTTGTCTCTGTTTCACACATCCCCCACATATTTTGTCTCGTAACACTGGCTTCAGCCTTGGTCATTCGCGGCTCCTAATCTCCCTTTAATCTCTCCGTGCACTGTCATTATCAGCTTTGTATCTGGAGCCCTGACTCACCTTCTCTCAGCCTGGTGTTAATAGCTCTGTAAATCTCCCCTTTTTTCAAAATCTTTACCAAAGGGTCAGTTAGACTCGAAACGTCACTCTTTTCTCTCCTTGCAGATGGTGCCAGACCTGCTGAGATTTTCCAGCATTTTCTCTTTTGCTTTCGAATTCCAGCATCTGCAGTAATTTGCTTTTATTAATGACTCTGTGATATTGCTGGGGATATGATGACTCCAGTGTCGATGCATGAGAGGTGAGCAAGCGAATGAATTCCCTCTGGAAGTCGCGGGAAATGTAGTAACAGAGATCCAGGAAAATGCGTTGAACGAATCTTTGAAGTGAATTGAAGCCTGAACTCTGGTTCTCCTCCGAGACTGTGCCAGGTCGACTTAATACTTTATATATTTCATGTTTTGCATTTCTTTGTGAAAACAATTGAGACTGATTGATTTGCTGCAGACAACATCCACCAGTCATCATGGATACGGTGATCGAGTTGTGCGTCTATCCTTGTCAAATGTTTTATTGCACCGGTGAGGCTTTCTGCTTGGTGATTTTGTGGTTTCGTGGTGCACTTTGTTTGGAAATACAGCAACGCAGCTGAGATCCGGCATAGGACCAACGAGTTGATGTTCCATGACAGCGATGGTCGGCTTTCGAATGAATAGACATCTGAATCGATCATGTGACAAGTTCTTGCAGACGGTGAAAGCAAAAGCCACGACAAACCTTGACTCAGCACAGCTGACGAGACGAGCGCTGCACATGGTCAGTGTGGGGATTGAACCCACGACCTTGGCGTTATTAGCACCACGCTCTAACCAGCTGAGCTAACCGACCGACGGAGCCCTTCGCTCAAAACAAAGGCTTATATTGCCTGCGCTCACAACCACGGCGGCTATTCGTTTTCTGATGAGCAATCGATCGCATGATCGTCTGAAGTATTTCCTTCTGTTGCAAAGTTTTTTAACAAAAAAAAACATTGACTTTTCCGAACGCGCACACTCGAGGTAACCATTTGCTCTGATATCCAAAATTAAGCACAATATTCGGACGCATGCAATTTCAATCGCAATGCCACCAGCTCAGCTGCAGCTTGTCATGTTGACAAATATCATCTGGTTGAGACGTACCTTCAACGATCGCTCACTGTGCTTCTGGAAACTCACAGACCTTTGGAGTCAGGGTTACGTGCTGCTGATAAACTGCTGCGAACCTTGTGCCAAATGCATTGGAATTGTAACCCAACTGTGGGATTCTTTCTGCTCCCGAAGGACGCAGTTGCTTTAGAGTCAGCAACAGCGCAGAACTCAATTGCACCTTTTGCTCAATGACTCATGTTGCTTTTGCAATCTTCGTTTGACAGCATATTTAGCAGGTTATCACGCCTTCCTGCAGCGTTTGTCAGCGACAGATCAGCTGCTAAGATGACTGCTTCAGACAGCATGCTACATCCTACATTTGAAAATGGAAAAGGTGCAAACGCTTACAGGCTGAACACTCTCTCACTATTTTGCCTGGCGCGTCAGAGGCTGGGAGCTGACCTTATGAAGGTTTTTCAATCATGAGGGGCATTTTTCGGGTAAATAGATAAGTTCGTTTCGCTCAGGTGGGGCAGTGCAGCACGACAGGGTATAAATCTGGTGTGGGAGGGTGAGAATTCGACAGGCAGTGAGGAGCAACGGCGTCACGCAAAGGGTGGTGAGTGTCTGCAATAAGTTGCCGGACGAGTTGGTGATGGCTGTTACAATTCCAATATTTTTAAGGAATTTGGATGTGTATTTGAATCGGAAGGGTTTAGAGAGACATGGGTCAAGTGCATGCAATCGTGGCTGGATCAGTTGAGGATATCTGTTCGGAATGGACGAGCCAGACCGAAGATTGTGTTTTCAGTGCTGTCCATATCTAATGGCTCTATGATATTGCAGGTGAAATGATAAAAGAGATGAATAAAATAATGAAGTAAAATTGTCTGAAGTTGTTAAATTCAAACAACTTCAGATAATTTTATTTCAATTATTTTACTTACCTTTTTTATTTGCGTTTTTCTCACTGTTGTGTACCTCTTATTTCTTGATTGTCTCTCTTTCTGTCGCTTCCCACTCTGTCAATACATTTTTCCTCTCCTCTTCCCGCTTTGCTACGCTTCTCCCCTGTTTTCCATTTTGTCTCTGTTTCACACATCCCCCACATATTTTGTCTCGTAACACTGGCTTCAGTCTTGGTCATTCGCGGCTCCTAATCTCCCTTTAATCTCTCCGTGCACTGTCATTATCAGCTTTGCATCTGGAGCCCTGACTCACCTTCTCTCAGCCTGGTGTTAATAGCTCTGTAAATCTCCCCTTTTTTCAAAATCTTTACCAAAGGGTCAGTTAGACTCGAAACGTCACTCTTTTCTCTCCTTGCAGATGGTGCCAGACCTGCTGAGATTTTCCAGCATTTTCTCTTTTGCTTTCGAATTCCAGCATCTGCAGTAATTTGCTTTTATTAATGACTCTGTGATATTGCTGGGGATATGATGACTCCAGTGTCGATGCATGAGAGGTGAGCAAGCGAATGAATTGCCTCTGGAAGTCGCGGGAAATGTAGTAACAGAGATCCAGGAAAATGCGTTGAACGAATCTTTGAAGTGAATTGAAGCCTGAACTCTGGTTCTCCTCCGAGACTGTGCCAGGTCGACTTAATACTTTATATATTTCATGTTTTGCATTTCTTTGTGAAAACAATTGAGACTGATTGATTTGCTGCAGACAACATCCACCAGTCATCATGGGTACGGTGATCGAGTTGTGCGTCTATCCTTGTCAAATGTTTTATTGCGCCGGTGAGGCTTTCTGCTTGGTGATTTTGTGGTTTCGTGGTGCACGTTGTTTGGAAATACAGCAACGCAGCTGAGATCCGGCATAGGACCAACGAGTTGATGTTCCATGACAGCGATGGTCGGCTTTCGAATGAATAGACATCTGAATCGATCATGTGACAAGTTCTTGCAGACGGTGAAAGCAAAAGCCACGACAAACCTTGACTCAGCACAGCTGACGAGACGAGCGCTGCACATGGTCAGTGTGGGGATTGAACCCACGACCTTGGCGTTATTAGCACCACGCTCTAACCAGCTGAGCTAACCGACCGACGGAGCCCTTCGCTCAAAACAAAGGCTTATATTGCCTGCGCTCACAACCACGGCGGCTATTCGTTTTCTGATTAGCAATCGATCGCATGATCGTCTGAAGTATTTCCTTCTGTTGCAAAGTTTTTTAACAAAAAAAATCATTGACTTTTCCGAACGCGCACACTCGAGGTAACCATTTGCTCTGATATCCAAAATTAAGCACAATATTCGGACGCATGCAATTTCAATCGCAATGCCACCAGCTCAGCTGCAGCTTGTCATGTTGACAAATATCATCTGGTTGAGACGTACCTTCAACGATCGCTCCCTGTGCTTCTGGAAACTCACAGACCTTTGGAGTCAGGGTTACGTGCTGCTGATAAACTGCTGCGAACCTTGTGCCAAATGCATTGGAATTGTAACCCAACTGTGGGATTCTTTCTGCTCCCGAAGGACGCAGTTGCTTTAGAGTCAGCAACAGCGCAGAACTCAATTGCACCTTTTGCTCAATGACTCATGTTGCTTTTGCAATCTTCGTTTGACAGCATATTTAGCAGGTTATCACGCCTTCCTGCAGCGTTTGTCAGCGACAGATCAGCTGCTAAGCTGACTGCTTCAGACAGCATGCTACATCCTACATTTGAAAATGGAAAAGGTGCAAACGCTTACAGGCTGAACACTCTCTCACTATTTTGCCTGGCGCGTCAGAGGCTGGGAGCTGACCTTATGAAGGTTTTTCAATCATGAGGGGCATTTTTCGGGTAAATAGATAAGTTCGTTTCGCTCAGGTGGGGCAGTGCAGCACGACAGGGTATAAATCTGGTGTGGGAGGGTGAGAATTCGACAGGCAGTGAGGAGCAACGGCGTCACGCAAAGGGTGGTGAGTGTCTGCAATAAGTTGCCGGACGAGTTGGTGATGGCTGTTACAATTCCAATATTTTTAAGGAATTTGGATGTGTATTTGAATCGGAAGGGTTTAGAGAGACATGGGTCAAGTGCATGCAATCGTGGCTGGATCAGTTGAGGATATCTGTTCGGAATGGACGAGCCAGACCGAAGATTGTGTTTTCAGTGCTGTCCATATCTAATGGCTCTATGATATTGCAGGTGAAATGATAAAAGAGATGAATAAAATAATGAAGTAAAATTGTCTGAAGTTGTTAAATTCAAACAACTTCAGATAATTTTATTTCAATTATTTTACTTACCTTTTTTATTTGCGTTTTTCTCACTGTTGTGTACCTCTTATTTCTTGATTGTCTCTCTTTCTGTCGCTTCCCACTCTGTCAATACATTTTTCCTCTCCTCTTCCCGCTTTGCTACGCTTCTCCCCTGTTTTCCATTTTGTCTCTGTTTCACACATCCCCCACATATTTTGTCTCGTAACACTGGCTTCAGTCTTGGTCATTCGCGGCTCCTAATCTCCCTTTAATCTCTCCGTGCACTGTCATTATCAGCTTTGCATCTGGAGCCCTGACTCACCTTCTCTCAGCCTGGTGTTAATAGCTCTGTAAATCTCCCCTTTTTTCAAAATCTTTACCAAAGGGTCAGTTAGACTCGAAACGTCACTCTTTTCTCTCCTTGCAGATGGTGCCAGACCTGCTGAGATTTTCCAGCATTTTATCTTTTGCTTTCGAATTCCAGCATCTGCAGTAATTTGCTTTTATTAATGACTCTGTGATATTGCTGGGGATATGATGACTCCAGTGTCGATGCATGAGAGGTGAGCAAGCGAATGAATTGCCTCTGGAAGTCGCGGGAAATGTAGTAACAGAGATCCAGGAAAATGCGTTGAACGAATCTTTGAAGTGAATTGAAGCCTGAACTCTGGTTCTCCTCCGAGACTGTGCCAGGTCGACTTAATACTTTATATATTTCATGTTTTGCATTTCTTTGTGAAAACAATTGAGACTGATTGATTTGCTGCAGACAACATCCACCAGTCATCATGGGTACGGTGATCGAGTTGTGCGTCTATCCTTGTCAAATGTTTTATTGCGCCGGTGAGGCTTTCTGCTTGGTGATTTTGTGGTTTCGTGGTGCACTTTGTTTGGAAATACAGCAACGCAGCTGAGATCCGGCATAGGACCAACGAGTTGATGTTCCATGACAGCGATGGTCGGCTTTCGAATGAATAGACATCTGAATCGATCATGTGACAATTCTTGCAGACGGTGAAAGCAAAAGCCACGACAAACCTTGACACAGCACAGCTGACGAGACGAGCGCTGCACATGGTCAGTGTGGGGATTGAACCCACGCCCTTGGCGTTATTAGCACCACGCTCTAACCAGCTGAGCTAACCGACTGCATATGTTTGGTGGCTTTGCAAGGAGTGTTTCAACGAGTTTGGCTGGGGTTGGGGAGGGGTGGGATCCTCAACAGCAGGTTGGCAACTGTGAGGCTGGAAAGAGATACAGTAATCAGAAACAGAAAATTGAAGAGACAGGTTAGACTGAACACGACAGGGAGCAAGGAATGTCTGTTGAATTAAATTGCAACTGTTTCAATGCACGATGGCTGACAGGTAAGCCCGATGAACTCAGGATGTGAATAGGTATGTGGGACTTGGATATTATAGCCATTACAGAAACATGGCTAAGGGACGGACAGGATTGGCAGCTTAATGTACCAGGGTACAGGTGCTTTATGCGGGACAGAGACGGTGGAAGGAGGGGACGGGGAGTTTCATTTTTGATAAAGGCAAGTATCACAGCAGTAATCAGAGATAAAATAATTGATGGATCATCCTGTGATGATTTGTGGGTAGAGGTAAGAAATGAGAAGGGAATGGTGACAGTATTTGGGTTGTTCTAGAGGCTCCCAAATAGTAAATGGGGAGTTTGAGTAATAAAAATATGTAAAGAGATTGGGGAGCCTTGCAGGGTCAATAGGATTGCCATAGTAGGAGATTTTAATTTTCCTATCATAGACTGGGAATGACCGAGAATTAAGGAATAGATGGGTTGTATCTATTAAGTGTGCTCAGAAAAGTTTCCTCAAGCAGTATGTATAGGGTGCCACTCGGGAAGGGACAATACTTAACATACTCTAAGAACTAAGGCAGGACAGGTGACAGTGGGGGAGCACTATGGGACCAGTGACCATTGTTGTATTCATTTTTCAATAGTTATGGAGAAGGACAAAACTGGTCCATATGTTCAAGTTCTAAATTGGGGCAAGGCAAAATTTGATGGAATTAGACAGGACTTTGTAGAGGTTGGTTGGAGGAGTTTGTTTGCAGGCGGAAGGACTTCTGGCAAGTAGGAGGACTTTAGAAGTGAAATGTCTACAGCTCAAGGTCTATGTGTTCCTGTGAGGGTAAAAGGCAAGGTTGGGAGGAATAGGGAACCCTGGATTTCAGGATATATTGAGGCTTTGACCAGCAAATATGAGGCGTGGCTCAGATCCATGCAGCTGGGATCAAGGGAATCCGTGGAGGTGTGCAGGGGATACAGGAGTTTACTGAAGATGGAAATCAGAAGATCGAAAAGGGGGCATAAGATAGCCTTGCCTGAGAAGATTAGGGTGAATCCAAAGACATTATTAAAGTATATTAAAGTAAAAGGAATAACTAAATGAGAATATGACCTCTCAAGTTCCAATGTGGACGCATGTTTGGAACCATAGGAGATTTGCGAGATTCTCAATGAATATTTCTCATCTGTCGTTACCGTGGAGAAATACATGAAGACTTGAGAGCTTAACAAAGGTCGTGATGTTATCTTGGGGGTGAGTCAATATCACAGGAGAGGACGTGTTGGATGTATTAGAATGTATGAAGAAGAATAAATCTCCTGATCTTAAGCAGATGTATCCAAGAGCACTGCAAGAGTCTACAGAAGAAATTGCAGGAACCTGTTGATATTTTTGCATCATCATTAGCTACAGGTTAGGGTCCCGAATATTGGAGGGTAGCAAATGTTGTGCCATAATTCAGGATGGGAAGGAAAGAAAAATCTGCGAACTATAGGCCAGGAACTCTAACATCTGTGGCACGTAGGTTACTTAAGAAGAGTCTGAGGGCTAACATGCACATGGATTTGGAAAGACAGCGTTTGATTAGAAATTGCTTTTATCAGATTCTCTACAGTATGGAAACAGGGCCACACAGACCCTCCAAACAGTAACTCACCCAGTCCCATTCCCCTACCCTATATTCACCCCTGACGAACGCACATAACACGATGGGTAACTTAGCATGGCCAATTCACGTAACCTGTACATCTTTGGATTGTGGGCGGAAAATGGAGCACGCAGAGTAAATCCACACAAACACAGAGAGAATGTGCAAACTCCACACAGAGAGTCACCAGAAGCTGGAATCAAGCCCAGATCCATGGGGCAACGAGGCAGCAGTGAGCCACCATGCCACACTTGCTTGTTGTCAACACAGTTCAAAGACACAGGTACAAAATCTATTCTGCCCTTCACCCATGATGCAAGATCCAATAAAACATACCATGGATAGTTTATTCTCCACTGAAAATGTCATATTATTATTATTTCATATTGATTGTTATTATTCATTTTAATAATTATTATTAATTGTTGTTTTTAAACTTAACAGATTGCATGGCTTGGTGAGTGGGAGATCACGCCTCACAAATTTGTTTGAGTTCATTGATGAAGTGACCAGTAACGTTGATGTGGGCAGGGCGGTAGACATAGTCTGCATGGTTTTCAGTAAGGCTTTGACAGGCTGTTCTGGAAGGTTACAATCGCAAAGAATACAGCGGGAGCTGGCAAATTGGATATACAATTGGCTTGATGGTAGTAAGCAGAGCATAATAGTGGAAAGATGCTCTTGGACTCAGTGAGCCTAACGTCAGTGTACAGGAGTTTGTTGGAGGGAATTCTGATGAATAGGACTTCCTGAGACACAAGACGTTGCTCTGGGGTCAGTGCTGGGTCCATTTCTGTTTATTATCTATGTCAATTATATTCTTGAGAATGTACAAGGCATGATTAGTAAATTTGAGGATGACACTAAAATAGGTGGTATTGTGAGCAGTGAGGAAGTACTTCAGAAATTGCAGCACGACCTTGGTCAACTGGAGAAGTGCTGTTAGATCAAGGCAGGAGTTTCATGGTAAATGGTAGGGCTTAAGGAGTGCAGCTGAGCAGATGGACCATGAAGTTCAGGTACACCGTTCTCTGAAATTGGAGTCACAGGTGGACGTGGCAGTGAAGAAGGCTTTTGGCACACTGGCATTCATTGGTCAGGACATGGAGGAGAAAATTGGGATTAAATGTTGCAGTTATACAGGATGTTGGTGCGGCTGCAGTTATAGTGTTGTGTTCAGTTTTGGTCACATTGCAATAAGAAGGATATTTTTAAATTGGAATGTGTGTAGATGGAATTTACAAATATGTTGCCAGGACTCAACATTGTGACTTATAGGGAGAGGTAGGACAAGGGAGAACGTTCTTCTTTTGAGTGTAGGAGACTGAGAGGGATCCAATAGAAGTGCACAAGATTATGACAGGCATGGATAGGGTGAATGGACTCAGCCTATTTTACCAGAGTTGTGGAATTGAGGACGAGAGGACATCACTTTAAGGTGAGAGGGGAAAGAGTAAAGGGAAACTGTTGGAAACTGTTTTACACAATGAGTAGTACGCAGAGGGAATGCGCTGCCAGTGGAAGTGGTTGAAGCATTCATAATAACAATATTTAAACGTCATTTGGACAGGTACATGGGCAGGAAAGGAAGAGAAGTCTATGGGCCAAGTGCTGGGGAATGGGGTTAGTGTGGATGGACATTTGGGTCAGCATGGACCCGTTTGGGTCAAAGAGCCTCTGTCCATGCTGTAGGACTTGATTACTGTATCAATAGAACAGCATTTGTTTCAAACTCTCGTTTTACCTTTGATCATGAGTTCGAATAATATTTGGTAAAGGTTCTTTCAAGTTAACTTTGCAGAAATTTTGCTTTTCGGTTTGTTTTTGTGTGTGTGTGTGTGTGTGTGTGTGTGTGTGTGTGTTCCACAGTAGTTTTTAGAGGGAAATTTCAATGTACATATTTGCAAATCCTCTCTTCATTCTTGTTTCCATCACAGTTTGACGAATTTTGCTTTTGTCATAAAGGTGTTGTTTTAGCAGATTTAAAAAATCCATCTGACTTGTTCCTAACACTGACTCTGACACACACTCAGAACTATATCCTTGGCCACATCACCATACTAGTTATATTTTTTTGTGGAGGAGTGGCGCGAGAAAAGGTAACCGCGTTCCAAAAGCATAACAAATTATAGACTCAGTGAGCCTAACGTCAGTGTAGAGGAGTTTGGTTGAGGGGATTCTGAGGAATAGGATTTCCATCCATTTAGATAGACAAGGACTGATTAGGGATAGTCAACATGGCTTTGTGTGATGAAAATCATGTCTCATTGATGTGTTTGAGTATTTTGAAGATGTGACGAAGAAGAGTGAAGAAGGCACTGTTGTATATATTGTTTACACAGACTTCAGCAAGGTGTTTAATAAGGTTCCCCATCAGAGACAGGTTACTAAGGTTAGATCACAAGGAATCCAGGGAAAGCTAACCAGTTGGAGACAAAATTGTCCTGAAGGCAACGGATTGTTTTCCAGACTGGAGGCCTGTCGCCAGCGATATGCTGAAAAAATCAGTACTGAAAACATCGCTTTTCATCATGGACATAAATAACTTGGATGGGAATATCGGAGGCATGGTTATTAAGTTTGCAGATAACATCAAAATCATGGTGCAGTAGAAGATTCAGTGAAGTAGATTATCTCAGAGTACAACGGCACCGTTGACCATCAAAGAGCCAAGGACGGGGAGAGAAAGTTTAATTTAGATATTTATGAGGTTTTGCATTTCGGTAAGTTAAAGCAGGGTCGTGCCCTGGGGAATGTTGCTGAACAAAGTGATCTCCTGATGCCGGTTCATAGTTCATTGAAAGTGTAGTTGCAGGTAAACAGGGTGGTGAACAATGCAGTTGGAATTCTTGCCTGAATCGGTCAGAACATTGAGTATAGATGTTGGGGTAGAATGTTGCGCTTGCACAGGGACGCTTGTGAGGCCACATTAAGAATCCTGCGTACAATTTGGTTGGTTCTGCTAAAGGATTGATCTTGTTAAGCTGGAAAGGGTGCAGAAAACATTTATAATGGCTTTCTGGAACCTGAAGGATTCATCTACAGGGAGAGGATGAACAGGTTAAAGTTTTTTTTCCCCTGGACTGTCAGATGCTGAGGGGTGACATGAAAGTGGTTTATAAAATCATAAGGGGTTTGGTAGCCTGAATGGCCAAGGTCTTTTCCCCAGAGTCGGGGAGTCCACAAGTAGAGTCATAAGTTGAAGGTGACTGTTAAAGATTTAAAAGGGACCTTAGGGGTAAGTTTTTTCATGCAGAGCGTAGTGCATGTACAGAAAGTGCTGTCAGAGAAAGTGATGGAAGCGGGTACAATTATATGTTTAAATATATCTGTACAGGAACATGAATAGGAATGGTTCAGAATGATATGAGCTAAATGCTGGTAAGTGGGACTAGGTCAGATTATGATATCTGGTCAGCACGGACGAGCTGGAATAAAGGATCTGTGTCAACGCTGTATGACTCTGGAATTGAATCAGAAGGACGAGGAAACATTCTGAAGTGGGTCTTTCAAGTGAAAATTCTCTTCCCCAGAAGTTTGAGGTGCCTCTCTGATTACAAGAATTCAAAGCTGAGTTAGTTGAATATTTGACAGAGAAGTGAATCACGGATATTGGAATACAGACATTAAAGTGGGGTTGTCAACACAACCTGATCAGCCACAATCTTAGTGCCTGGTGGAAAAAGCTCGAAGTATCACATGACCCCCTCCAGCTCCTCAGTCTCATGTTTCTGTAATCCATTGAGCCCCTAAAACCTGCTAGACAGGAGCAGTTGGAGACCACTTGCTGCTGTAAACTGGTGCCAGAAATAGAGGCTGCCATTCAGTCCCTTAATGCTGTCACATACAATTTGGGGAGATTTGGAAAATGTAATCGGAAATCCCAGAATGATTATGGAAGAAAACCCTCATCTCTCGTTACAGAGCTGCCCCTCTCTGCAACTTGTGTGTCATTTAGTGGTCATGTTGCAGACCCAGATTCATTGTGAATACAGCCCCCATACCACACCAAGAGATGGCTCACAAGATTCTCTAGTCTCCCAGGCCACAGCATTCAAATAGACCTTCCAGGAAAATAACACCGCTAACTTTCCAATAACAGAATGTGAGAACATCAGAAACAAGAGTATGTTGTTCACCACCACCCCACCCGCCAAACAAGCCTGCCTTGCCCTTCACTAAGATCGTGACTGATCTGTTCCTAGTCTCAAATCCTCTTTAAAGTCCAAATCTTCATAACTCTCAACTCTCTGACAGGTCAAAATCCATCTCCAACCTCTCCAAACACATCCATCGAACACAGAACATTGAACAGTACAGCACAGTAAAGGCCCTCGACCCTTGATGTTGTACCACCCTGTTATCCTACTCTAAGATCAGAATTGCCTGCATTCTTCCGTGCACTTTCTTCCATGTGCCTATCCAAGAATCTCCCACGTTTTCCTCACGTAATTGACTCTACACCCACCAGTCTCTGTGTGGAAAAAAACTTATCACTGACATCTCCCCTAAACCTTCCTTTAATTACCTTAAAATTATGGCCGATGGTGATAGACATTTCTGCCCTGGTGAAAAGTCTCTGGCTATTCACTCTCTCTTTGCCTCTCATCACCTTTTACACCTCTATCAAGTCCCCTCTCATTTTTCTTAATGTAAATGAGAAAAGCCCTAGCTCCTTCAACCTTTCTTCATAAGACCTGCCCTCCAGTCCAGCCAGCATTCTGGTAAATTTACTGTGCACTCTTTCTAAAGCTTCCTCATCCTTCCAATAATGGGATGATCAGAAGTGAACAAAATATACCAGGTGCGGTCTAACCAGGTCTCTACAGAGCTGCAGCATAACCACACTGCTCTTAAAGTCAATCTCCCTTCTAATGAAAGCTAACACACCATTCGCCTCCTTAACAACCCTATCAATTTAGGTAGCAACTTTGAGGTATCTATGGACATGGACGCCAAAATCCCTCTGTCCTTCCACACTGCCAGGAACCCTGCCTATAACCCTATATTCTGCAAATTTGAACATTCAAAGGGAATTACTTCACGCTTTTCCAGCTTGAATTCCATTGGCCACTTCTTAGCCCAACTCTGCATTATCTTAATGTCCTGTTGCAACCTACAAAAGCCCTGCAAACACCCTTGTAACACTTTACAAACCTTTGTGTCATCGGAAAACTTACTAACCCACCATCCCATTTCCTCATCCAAGTCAGTTATAAAAATCACAAAGAGAAGAGGTCCCAGAACTGATCCATGCGGAACACCACTTGTCGCTTTCAGAGATCTAACTCCCCTAACTCTCTGTGCAAGAGAATTCCTGACATTCACTATCCTATGTATGAAGAAAGCATTCTGTGCTTCTACACCATGACGTGTTAATATGAACAAAAGAGGAAACACGAGGGATTAGACAGAGCGACTGGCCCTGAACTCAAGGCAGTATTAGACTGTGGTTGACATCAAGGAGTCTGAGGAAAATCGCACTTAATAAGAATTGATTACGGTCTCTACACTGTTTGGAATCATTCACATCACAAGGGAAGATATTTATCATCAGTGGACATCAATTATCGCAGCCGTGGGGCATCACTGCAAGAGATTCTCAGGGTAGCTCCCTCAGCCCAGGCATCCCCAATTTGTCATCATAGAATCCTTACAGCATGGAAGGAGGCCATTCAGCCCATTGAGTCCAAGCTGAGCAGAATTGGGGATATTCACTGACGTTTACATAGTTTTCAGAACAAGGTGACCCTGCTCAGCTATTGAAGCTGTGTCTATGTGCAACAAGACCTGGACATCATTCAAGATTGTGCTGTTAAAGTCTGGATAGCATTCATGTAACAGCACTGCTAGACACTGTACATTTCCACAGTAAAAGGTACAGCTCATTCGACACCTCAATCTGGGTTCACAAGAATATGTAGAAGTCATTCAACCAATCAAACTATTGGACAAGTTGTGTGATAGCTCATTCAGTCCCTCCTGCCAAATACACAGCAAGAGAAGGAATCTGCTCACTCCCTCACTTACATGGGATCAGAAAGAGAGTGTGTTGCAACTGGAGTTACTTACTGAGGGGCAGAAAGCGATAATTCACCTTCTCAAGTCACCAACCCAGGAACAGGAAGGTGTCAGAAATGCTCCAACTTCACAAACAAATGGAGCATGGACTAAACAGATAGACTGCACCACCTTGTTCCTCGTCCCTTAATTACTCTAATACATATGTGTAACTTTAACATGGTTTTCTGGCAGTAGTAATGAAGCCAACTTTTTATACTCATTCACCGAGGTGTCTTGCATCTCCAAGGGGTCAGAAGGTGTTGCAGAATTGTTAACTCTTTCATATTGATGGTATTGTGACTGCTGACAGGATTGTGTCCAAAGTGACATTCAATTCAGTGCAACACAGTAACTGTGTATTAAAATGTCAGGGTTCATTCAGAGCATGTACCTCTCTGTCAATAGACATGAGGGTTCTGCACAGGCATGTAAACTATCGGGAGTCAATCATCCAGTTAAAAATACGGAATTTTCACCTTATTCAGCTGTTTGGGATGTAATGAGTATTCGTCCATAGCCATCAAGGTTCAGCTTCTTATTCTGTCACAAGGCTACAGATTAAACACAGAGTTATGCCCTCTCTCCACATGGTGCCATCGTACCAGGGTTTAGTCCGTAGAAACTCCTTTGCATTGTCTTGGTGACAAAGAGATCATTATTGATAAAGCTGACCAAATGTGTACACAATGAAATAAAATACTCTCTCAACAAAATACACCATTAGGAAAGATATACTAACTCTGGTACTTCAATCATTTTGTACGAAAAGCCATATATCATTTACTTCCTGTCCCATATGCATTATGTTACTGATTTATAACCAAGGGCATTTAGGTCCTTTTCAACAACAGAACTTCCCAACCTCTCACCATTTAATAAATATAAATGAGAATCATAATATTTGTTGTACCCATCTGAATCATTTTATACGAAGCGAACAGTTATTTCCCAAGCACTGATCCTTCTGATACAACACAAGACTTCTACCCAAAGAAAAACACTACTCCCTTCATTTTGCCAATTATCCAATTTTGATCCATTTGGTGTATTCCACCCCGACCTACCCATGGACTCTAACATTCCCCAATCACCAGCATTCAACCATGCCAAACTTTTTGTGAAAATTCAAATGCTCTACTCCCATTGATTCTCAGTTGTCGATATCACAACGGACAATCTCCACCACCTCCAGCAGGTTTGTCAAAGATAATTTCCCTTTCCTGAATCGAGGCTGACTCTACCATATCATATCATTATTCTCAAAGCGTCAGTTGTCACGTTCCTTATAAAGTGTTACAATGTGTTGCTCACAGCTGATGTAAAGCTATTTATTTTCCTGGTTGTCTTCTCCATCCTGTTATAAATATTTAGTTGAAAATCACACAACACCAGATTATAGTCCAACAGGTTGAATTGGAAGCACACTAGCTCTCAGAGCGTCGCTCCTTCATCAGGTGGTAGTGGAGGGCTCAATCCTAACACGCAGGATTTTTAGCAAAAATGTACAGTATGATGCAACTGAAATGATACTTCGAAAAATTGACTGTCTGTTTAGCCTTTCATCTGTTAGAATACCGTGATAGTTTCAGTTCTTTCATGCATAAATCTCAAAACATTTTTTAAAAAGTTTCATTGTCTGATTAGCTGTTCACTATGGTGAAAGCTAGACAATATGTCGACGGTGTTGGCCCCCTGTGTTCTCTCTCTATGTCGTGACGCTTAGACGGTAACCATATGTTTGGGTCTCTCTGAATGGACGCAGCAGCTGATAACACAAACCCGGAAAAAGTGTCCATAGAACCTCTCTTTACTTTGTAATGACACGAGCAAGTCAAATCCTCACACACACGGTGCACCCATTTAGTGCTGAAAGTGTTTCTCTTCTTAGCGGAAAAAACCGTTACATCTCTCCACAGTCCCACACTCACAGTTCCTCTCTCCAAAGAAGCAGACGACAATGTAACATTGCCTTTCTCTGTATCTCAGCAACTACAATGGCAGCACTTGTATTGCAGATGGAGTAGATCACCACACTTCGAAAAGAAGGGCAGAGGGAATATAATTCAGTTTAAACAGGGACACACCAAAATTAACATGATATTCAGGAAGATGTGACAAGGGGAAATCTGAGAATAAACTCCCATTTTATTTTCCTTCTGGTTCATCATCAGCAGTCCCTTTGTTCGCTTTGCATTTCTCTTTCACTCTTTATATGTTTTTTCTCTCCTGATAGACGCTGTCATACTTGCTGAGATTCTCCAATGTTTTCAGACACTGGAGAATTTTATTTCAGATCTGCATCATTTACAGTTCCTTGGTTTATTTCACCTTTAATGCTGTTGTTTCACAGAATGTCTGCATCACTGGCAAGGCCAGCATTTGTCATCCATCACTAATTGCCGTTGACTGCGAGACCATTTGTTAAGTCCATATGGAGCTGATCTTTTTTTTGTCACACGTAGTTCCTTTACCAAAGGCTATCAGTGAAATAATAAAAGAAATCCTGATTGTTTATGGTTGCCGTTTGTAAAATGAGGTTTCATCCAATGGTTGCCATTCAAATTTAAGTTCTAACATCGGCTGTGGTAGGATTTGAAACAATGCATTTAAAGTCATAACTTGTGCCTGTGAATTCCATCTGAATTACACGGCCAGGGACATTATTACTCTGATATGAGGTCCCTATTATGAAATAACTGGAGAGACAAGAAAAGGTTTGTGGTCAAAATACTTGTAACTGGAAGAGTGGTCAGAAAAGGATTGGAGCCACAGAATATGAGGTTATGAAGGAGGCAGATGGTGGCTAATTCAGCAACAGCACTGAGGTAGAGTTGGAGACTGGGGATATTATAAAGATAAGGGTAGGCAGGTTTGATGACAGAGAGAATACAGTGTTATAAAACAGTTCAGAGAAAAGGGTAGACTCAACGGTCTGAACAGTCTTGTTCCTTCTTAGATGTTTATGAGTGAAGAGTCTGATATTGATGTTCACGAAGTGGAGTTTGTGACTGAAACTGAAGATAACAGTTTATGCATTTTTAATATATGAATAATCGAAATAGCAATAACCTTCACCATCGTTTATAGAATGGACAGAAATTTGCTTACCAGGAACACCAATAATAGCAAGGATGGGATAATACCCAGCTTGAATAATTCTCAGTACGGCTTCTATCCGCAACTCTATCCATGCCCAATCCTGAGAAAGCAAGTAAAGAATCGCAGATAAACTCATGTCCATTGTTGGAACATTCTAGTCTAAAACATTCAGATTCTGATCCATTGTTGGAACATTCCAGTTGAATACTGTCAGATTCTGAACCATTGTTGTAACATCCCAGTGTAATGTTCTCAGATTCTGATCCATTGTTGGAACATTCCAGTCTACTGTTCTAAAATTGTCTTCCTCTACCTTTTTCTGTAGCTGCTGATTCCAATCACCTTGAGGATGGCACTGCCGCTGATACTCTGTGGTAACAGGTTGAAGAAAGCCCCTTATTAATAGAAGAGGAAAGCCTCCAGGTACACAGTTAGGATCCATGAAGGCTGACATCAATCACAGTCACCGAACAAACAGCTCAATTTAACCCCTTTCACAACAACCATGACAAATGGCAATAATACTTGGTCTTCCTGAGATGTTGATATCGCTGTCGGTCTAATGGCACGTCACGAATTGTAAAGTTAGAGGTGAGGCAGAGAGATAATGCTTTGTCTTCACTAGCTCAGTGATTGTCCTCTCTTTTGGCAGGGTCGGAATTGCTAGGCTCCTGAGGCTGTGTCTGATTACCAGGCCTGCTGCATCCTTTGGCTTTATTTATTTCCATTTAACTTTGACATTTATCTTATCGACATTCCATTGCTTAGGTGGAGTTAGGCATTTTTGAGACCTACTACAGCTGTATAGACGGTGTAGATACAGTCTATTCCTTGTCGTCTTTGCAGCCGAGGCCTGGTCCTGTAGAGTGATGGTCAAACTCTCACTGAACAAGGATTCTTAGTTTTACCTTTCACCAATTATTGCTGGGGTCTCAGTAGGGGAGTAAGGCAGAAAATCTCTCCCGGCTGCTGCACACTCTGTGATGTCTCTCAGAAGTGTCTTTTGATATTCATTCCTCCTGGATTGGAGAACTGCAGGTCAGACAATGTGCTTCCTCAATTGGTTTTTGGACAAGTTTGCGTTTCTAGGATGTTACCATTTTAGAGCAGTTACTGTTTAGTAATTAAATAACTTATTAATCTATTAAGTTTTCCAATAAATTACATTATTTCAAGTTACTTTTGTTGTTGTTTTTTTGCCTACAGTGTTTGAATAAATTGCGTTTTGCTTAATGTCAAACATTTTGACCAAACGAATTGCACCTGAAACACAGCACCTCACAATTACTTTTAAAATAAGAAAACGTTCGGGTCGAGACGACCTTCTTCATATATTATGAGAGGGGTCTTTTCGGGTCCATAATAAAAAGGATAGATATTCATGTTTTAATTAGATAATTATTTAATGGACAATAGTTTCAGCAACACGGGGTTTGACAGCGGAATGCACCGAGTTGGATGAGTGATAACTCTGTCAGGAATTATATCAGATACACAATCCATATCACAGTTCCAGCCCAGATATAAGACCAGATAAGATATCTTCTCAGCACGGAGTACTGTGCAGACCAGGCTCAGTACAACTTAACAATCTGTCCAGGATGGAATACTGTGCAGCTCTCAGTAATCCACTAGCTATCTGTCTAACATGGGGAGCAGTACAGACCACACTGGTGCATTGATTAAGAAGCCTGGACAAAACGGTCTGTCTAGCATGGGTGATATGTAGCCCACACCGGTCTCTTCTTCTATAAACGTGTTCAGTGTGGGGATCTGTATTGTGAATAACAGTGAATGCACCTGTTACCCTCCCACCATGCAGAGCTGTATACATCACCCCATTGCATTGTTCAGTAACACTGTGTTAGATCCCTGCGCAGTGTGAAGAAAGTAGCAGCCCATGCTGGAAGTGACAGCATATGCAGCTCCCGTCCATTTACAGCTCCACACCTCCGTTGTGCAATGACAAGGGGTGTTGTGGGTGTGTAAATCACTGGCAGAGAGTGATGATAGAGGAATCAGTTAAAATACCTACAATCGAAAGCATCTTGTGAAAAAGAGATGGAGAGATTGAGAGACGACTTCATGGAAGATCACAGGTTTCAGAATGCTGAAATGAAGGTATTTCGAGATCATCCTACAACATGAGCCAGTAATTGCAGGAATGATGGGTGAATGGGACATTAGTGTCAGTTCAGATGATGGAGAAGTTTGGATAAGCATTTGTTCTGCTGCTTTGTAACTGGGAGTGATGTCAGCAGAGGTTATGACTCATTGGGCTGAATCGAACAATAGTTTGTGTCGGTGCCATTTTCATTGAGTTTGACAGAGGGATTGTCTGTACGAGGCTGAGTTAGTTTCCTGGTGCTATCTTATGGAACTCACCTCATTAACTACCGCCCCACCCCATGGTGTCCCTCTCTTTCAATGGTGCTCCCTCTACTGCATGCAGCACTCTCTCTCTCTCTCTCTCTCTCTCTCTCTCTCTCTCTCTCTGCTTCCCCCTCACCTTTGCAATACTCCCACACGGCGATAGAATGTTCTGTAGAATTCCAATTATGGAATGTTCCAGACAACGTTCCACGTTGTTCCAATGGGCAGAAAAATGTCAGTGCCCCAATATGTAATACATAACGGGAAGGAGTAGAGATGTGTGTTTTTAAAATCACATACTATTTAAATCCATCATGAGACCGTTCAACCATTTAAACGTGCGCTAGTATTAATAAGCTCGGGGGTGATCTGATTGTGCTCTGAGCTCCATCTTAGAGGAGCTTCAGACACTCAACCCCCTTGGGTTTATGTCACTGACCAGACGACACTCCAGAACTTTTACCCCGGTTTTCTTCAAGCACCTGTTCAAGGCCATTTCCCATGGAGGACGGACTCTCCTAACAATATATTCCACCAGCTTTATACGTCTATATAATGGTAAACACATTTTACACAGACATACTCTTATTTTTATGGTTATCAATATCGAATTACAATTAATAATTCTGGTTATTTCACTTGTCTCACTTTATTGTATTCAGCTGAAGACAGCTTCTAAACACTTTTCTCATTATAACATACAAATCATAGCAAAGAACATTTTTATCCTCAGCCATTATCTTGATCGTTCTCTGAATTGTACCGTTTTCCTTGTTATGAAAATTTCTATTGCCCTTTGTCTGTGCCTTTTTTCTGTACGTAGCAGTTACACAGTCTCCCACGCAGTTGGCTGGACGGCTGGTTAGCGATGCATAGGGAAACCAACAGCCCAGGTTCAATTCTCCACACTGACAGAGTTTACCATGAAGGGGACGGTCTCTCAACCTTACCCCATCACCCGAGGTGTGGTAACCCTCAGCGTAAACCACCACGACTGGTCTCTCTCTCTCTCTATTGACAGAGCAGCCCCATGGTCCTTTGGAACTGTATTGTATCACTGTTAACATTTTAAAATGTTATCCATGTCATCATTTCGTTTTGCCTTATAGTCCTGGATGTTGTGGAGCAGTGTTATTTTGGACCACTGTCAGCATTACCCCCACACTGTACATTCCTGCCATTTCCCCAAAAATCCATGAGTCCGTCGGTATTTATGTGGTCTGTGTCACAAAAAATTCAATATCTCTGCCTCCAATTACCTGCAAAAAAAAACAATTTATCAAAAACAAAATTAACGTCATATCTGTGTGTCAGAATTTTTTTGTGTCCTTACCTTAGAAAGGATATAATTACATTGGAAGCAGTTCAGAGATGTTTCACTTCACTGCGATGAAGAGCTTATATTATGGAGGCTTGAACAGGTTGCTCTTGGAATGAGACATGATTTGGTTTAAACACACAAAACCTAGAGGAGAGTGGATCAGGTAAATACACACTGTGAGTTTGTATAGTCCAAACTTGTGTCATTTTCATAGAAATTCGACAATATTGAAGCACGACCTTCTGCCCATCGAGTGCACACTGACCCAACGAAAAGCATCCCAGACAGCCCTGCCCCATCCACGTAACCCAACTTTTCCCATGACTAACCCACCTAACCTACACATCCCTGGGCACAATGGGAAAACTGTCATGGCCGATCCACTCTAAGTTGCAAATCTTTAGATTGTGGGGAGAAACTGTAGCACTGGGAAGAAACCCACACAGACACTGGGTGAATGTTTAAACTCCACATAGAAGGTCGCCCAAGGTTGGAATTAAGGTCAGCTGCTTGGTGATGTGAAGCATCAGTGTTGAACACAGATCCACCATGATCCTCTGTGGCTTAAGAAAAATAACTGTGTGACTTGTTCCCGTTACTGAACCTGACCCAGTCTGAGACTTTATCATCGGCCATATCACCAACCTGGTTACATTTAAAGTTTGTTGCGAGCAATGTAGGAGTGACACTAGAAAGGCAAACTGTTGACACCCTCCAATCTCAGTCAGAACCAGAGTGAGGAGAAATTCACAAAGTGGGATTTCATTCAAGTGTGAATTCTCTTTCCCAGAAGTTTGATAGCTGAATCTTTATTTTATATCGATGCTGGATTTGTCTGCTTTTCCATAGACAAGTGAGTCAGGGATAATGGTGCATGGAGAAAATACAGCAGCTGGGAACACACCGAGATGAGCCACGTCCTTAATTACTGGTAGAGTAGTGTCAAAGAGCCAAAAGGCCCAATCGTGTCTGTCAGCCCTATGCTCTGATGTTCCTTTCAGCCCTTGGGACCTGCTATAATGGGCCAGATCGTGGCCGTTCCAATGGTTCGGTGTAGTTTCAGAAATGGACTTGGAAAAATCAGGCTGAGTCAAGAAGTGACCCTATCACACCCCCACACCCCCAATCCCTCTTTCCAGGCCTCCCCACTTTGTAACTTCTGTTCCCCACTTGGGTTATGTTACAAACCCAGATTCGTTGTGGATACAGTCCCCATACCCCACCCAGTGTAAACTCAAACAAATTCTCGACTCTCCCTGAATGCAATGTTGTACAAAACGACTTCCAGGAAAATAACCAGTTACTTTCCAAAAGCATAACATAGGAATGAAAGAAATAGGAACAGCGGGTCTATTCGGCCCCTCAATCCTGCACTGTCATTCAATTATGGCTTGTCTACTCTAGGGCTCAACTCCACCTTCCTGCTAACGGCTTGTATCCTTCAACTCGCTGATATGTCAAAAACCATTCCACTCCATCTGCATATACATTCAGTGTCCCAGCTCCCCCCTCCCCCCACACCCAAGTCTCTGTGTTAGGGTATTCCAGATATTCACTACCTTCAGAAAGAAGACATTTTTTGCATCTCAGTTTGAATTTAGTATCCTTTATTCTTTACCTATAATCCCCAAATTCAACACTCTGGCCAAGAGAAGACCCATATTCTCTACATTTACCTTCAGCCCTCTCTGTATTTTGCACGTTTCAGTCACATCACCCACATTCATTTCAACCATAATGAATAATCGCCTCACCAATTTAGATGTACACAATAATTCAACTTTTGCAATCCAGGAACCCGCCTAATGAACCAACCTAGTTACTTGCTTCATCAGCATGCTGACTTTATGTTACATACACAGAAACACTCTAATCTCTTTGAACTGCTCCTTTTTTGGGAGTCATTTTCATTAAGTAACAGCCTTACTTTTGGTTCTCAGTGTCATCCACAAACTCGGATGTATACTGCACTCAGCTTGCACCGTCAGGCTGTCAGTATAGATGGTCAATAACTCATGCCATCGGATTGATATTTGTGGTACTCCACTTGATACATTTCATCATAAAGATCTATTAATCGTTACTCTCCAATTTCTATGTGTTAACCAATCGTCATTCCATCAAATATATTATCCGTCATATTATGAGCTCCTGTATTGTGTAAAAACCTTTATTTTATGATACCTTAAGGAAAATCTTTGGCAAGCCTCATGTCTACCAGTTCCCTTTCATCAAGTCCGCTTGTTACATTGTCAGGGGTATCCAGATAAACTTTGTATGATTTTTTACATATCCCCTTTCATAAAACCCTAACGATTCTGCTTGAAGCATTTCTAAATGCCCTGCAATTCCCTTCTTAATAACAAACTCTCGCAGATTCCCAACAATAATGGTGAAGCTAAATGGTTCCCAGCAATAATGGTTCAGTCTCCTCCTTTCTTAAAGACAGTCGCCACATTGGACGTACTCCAGTTTCGCTGTAACACTCCTGTAATCCAAAGAATTAGAGAATATTTTACACAGTGCCACCAGTCACTCTGTAACTACTTCCTTTAAAACCAGCTATGAATTTCTGCAGACCTGTCCCCACTTACACTTCTCTATTTGTTTTAAAAAAACTTTGTCCCTTTTGTTCGAACGTCCCTACTAATACCATTTTGTTTTTAGTATTGAAATATTTACAGCGCCTCACCTTGTGAGGACTAATGTAAAATATTGGTGTAAATTATCTGCAAATTTCCTCTGGGCAATTCCCCCGTCACACCCTTCAGATATCCTCAATATACTTTCCTGACTTCATTTCCACAAAAAGTCACGCACTCATCCTGATTTATTTTGTTATAAACACAGAAAATCTCATGCTGCTTGGTTTTATATATCTTGCCAATTTACTTGCATCATATCTTTTATTTCTTTTTCCTCACTTTCTAGATTCATACAGCCATAATCGCCCACAAACAGACCCTTTGATTCAACTTGTCCATTCTGACCAGGTTTTCCTAACTAAACTAATTCCACCTGCTTGCACTTGGCCCAAATGCCTCTGTACATTTCCCATTAATATGTTTGTCCAACTGTCTTTTCAATATTGTAGCTGTATCTACCACTTTTCCTCTGACAGCTCATTCCATGCAAACGTCACCCTCTGCATGAAATGGTTGCTTCTTCGTCCCTTTTAAATCTTCCCCTTTCATCTTAAAGCTATGTCCTCCATGTTTGAAATTCACTATTTTGTCAAAAAGACGTTGACTATGCAACCTATCCATGTCTCTCATGATTTTATACACTTTTTTTTATTCATTTCACCCCTCAACCTCCTAGACGCAATCTGATATTAACTTCAAGACCAATCATTTAAAAATAATCACTAGAAATTTGAAACAATATTAAAAGCGAATGGCAAACAGCACACAGCCCCAAACATCATACTGTGATTTATTTTTCTCCATATGACATTACTAAGGCAGCATGAAACTCTTACTAGTGCCAATAAGAAGTCAAACACCTGATTTTTTTTTGTCTGAAGGGGGCGAAGGTCTCTACAGTGAAAACGTATCTCTGCCCAAATCTATGTAATGCCACATAGTCAACATTCTTCCTCTTGGTTTCCCTATTTGGTTGTGCCTTCTGTAGCTTGCACTCAGTATAGAGAACCCTTTTCCCCAACTCACATCTTAATTTAAACCCATTTAACATCATCTTCTCGTTCACCACTGATAAAAGCCCGATTTATCTTTTGCCACACCCTCTTTACACTGTCATCCATCCCCCACCTCTGACAAGGGAATAAAAAGCCCATTTTCCAATCATTTGCAATTCTGAACAAGTGTCAGACTGGACTTGAAACGCTAATTCTCTTTCTATGTCTCTGCAATGCTGCCAGACCTGCTGAGTTTCTCCAGAATAGGCACAGCACAAATTTTCAATTAAACAAACAACTATGGATACTGGAAATAAAAAGACAAAAAACGCTGTAGGATCTGGGAACTTAGTAGAAGGGACACTTAAACGAAAGATTAACTCTGCATTCACTCCTGAATATGCTGCCAGACCTGCATAGTTTGTTCAGCAATTTTTTTTTGAAAAAGTTCCAAAATTGTGTGTCAAAGCTGCTCATACGCCCTGTTCAGCATGGACTTCCATACACCAGGAAGTGAACGATAACACAACGTGCACAAAGTCCTTGGTTCCATAAGTTTGGCATCACTGATACTATAGAGCTCTTTATCATGGTCAGGGCGAAAAACAGAGGGAAACACATTCACTTCAAATACAGAAGATGGCATTATAGGAAAGGAAAAAATCAGATGAATATGTTAAAGTGTTTGAGTAATGTAACAAATTGGAGGCGTGACACCCGGGAGAAACCCTCAGCAGAATGAGTATATGAAAATGGAAGTGTTACCACATCAGAAACATAGGTCACTGTGTACAGGGCTGATGGGTGAATGGGTCTCGATGTGAACTGCGGGACGGTCAGGGGAATGGAATCACAGATATTGCAGTGAACTGGTCCTATCATGTGATGCTGCGGACAGCAGCAACAGCAGAAGCAGCATTGTAATTAATCACAATCTGTAACTGTTTACCCAGGATAATCTACCAGTCTACCATGAGCATCAAGCTAATCGATTGTTCAGTGACGAATGTGGGTGAACGTGCTAGAGTCAGAATCATGTGTATCTAAACGTAATGCTAACCCATTAAAGCTACCGCAATTGACTGGTTGGATTCCAGACATCAGGGCTAACATCTGGGAGTGAGGGAGATGTTAGTCCAAGACTAACAGATCAGATCTAAGATTTGCAGTCCTGCCACATCCAGTCCTAAATGTAAACGGACCATTAAAAAACTTATTGGAGGAGAGGACTCCAGATATATCACCATCCTAAATAATGGAACAACCCTGCACATCAATGTAAAAAACAACAATACAATGTATGTACCATCCTCAGCCAGAAGTGTTGCTTGGGTGATGCAGATCACCCTCACCATGATGTACATGGAATCACAGATGCTAGTCTTCAATCAATTCGATTTGCTGCACGTGAGATGAAGAAACAGATGTAGATACGACAAAGGCAATGAGCCCTGACACCATTCTTGTAATAGGACTGAAGACTTGTGCTGCACAACAAGCCGTGTCCCTGGGGAAGCTGCTTCATACCAGCTCCAACTCTGATATCGCCCTTGCAATGTGGAAAATTACTCAAGTATATCCAGTCTTCTAAGAGGAGAATAATTACAATATGACAAATTACCACGCCCTCAGTCCCATCTGGATACTCAAATTTGTGGGAGTTCTTTTTGACAGTTTTGTCAAGCAGCACAGAAATAACCTGCTCAGTATGGTTTCTGATAGGTCCCCATATGGAGATACTAATCCAGACCAGACTAATGCTCTGGCAGCTGGTGGAAGTTAAAAACAATTAAAAACATATAAATATCTAAAATCTGGTATCTGTAATGGTGACCCGAAAGCCATTGTCGATTGTAAACATCTATTTCCTTCCCCAATGTACTTTCAGGAAGCGAATCTCCCGTGCTTTCCTGGTCTGGACTAAAAATGACTGCAGATACACAGACATGTGATAAACTCTTCAATGGTCTCGGAAACGGCCAAGCAAGACACTCAATTGTATCAAACTGCTTCGAATACTTCAAGTTTTAAACCGGACCCAATACCCAGCACTAGACTTGGTATTGGAAAAGGGAATGGGAGACACCGTACAGTCGACCCTGAAGAGATTTCCTTATGAACATGTAAGAGCTATTGTCAACTTTTGCAGAGCTTTCCCACAGACAGCACAGAAACATCAGGAAAGGAGTAGGGAATGGGCCTTCCCCATTCTGGGTAATGGAGAAAATTTCCTCCGTGCAGTTTTCCTCACACAGTGTTCATTTCCCTTATTATGTTTAAATCTGATCAAACATGTAATAAGAATTGCTGTCGTCACTGATGTCCATTAATTTTGCTCCTTCAATCTATATACAGGCCGTTATGTGATGACACATGCCTATTAATTATCATTTGGCTGCCATGCCTTCATGAATTGTATGCTTTTCTTAATTAAATAAAGCAAGTTCCTGGTCACTGTTCCATCTCCAACATTGGCTGAACAGCAAAACCCAAGCTCATGATCCTCTACCTGCAAAATGTACACTCAGTGTGTTCAGCTAAAACAGGGATGCAATCCGATCTGCAAGCCTTGAAACTGAGCCTCACATTGGGAATTGTAGGCTACATTTCGAAGAAACATCATTTCAAACTGGGTGAGAATTTTGGGGAGAATTGGAATTCCACAGCAACATCACGTGGTCAGTCAGCCCCGAAAACATCTAGTCAAGAGCATCGTCAAAGGTACAGCGCTGTAGTCAGTGTCCGTCGTGTTGAGGTGTTACATGTAAAGCACTATTTCATTGCAATATATGTTTTAAAGATTAACTTAGGCTGTGCTAGTGTGTGTGTTAGATCAGCTTTCATTTCTGGATTTTACTGATATTTCAGGGTCTGCCCTAAACCTCTTCTTTCCCATAGCCCCCGTTATTTATATTGCACCATTATCAAACTGCTCCAAGTTTTGGAACGATAAAACCGACAGAAAATTCGTTGCTGGAAAAGGGAACGGGACACACAATCCTGTTGACACTGCAGAGATCTCCTTCTAAACATCTGAGAGCCTGTGACAGCTGTACTCCAGCTGTCTGCTGATACCTTTAGTGTCCAGAAATCCTTAATTATATTTAATGTCCTGGATTCCACAGCCTTATGTTGGAGAGAACTCCCCAGGTTCGCCAGTCTCTGAGTACAGACATTTATTCTCATCTTAATGCAGAGTCACCTGACTGTATCTAATACTGTGGTCCCTTGTTTTAGGCATCCCAGTCAGGGGAATTACTACCTCTGCTTCCAATCTGTCTCGCCCTGTCAGAATTTTATAAATTTCTCTGAGACTTCCACTCATTTTCCTAACGCACATGGAATACAGGCCCAGTCGCCCCAAACTCTGCTTGCACAACAAGCCTGTCATCGCAGAGATGAATCAGGTCATCCTGCACTGCTCTTCCTCAATGTCAGGTTTGTCCTTTATTAAGTAAGGAGACCAAAGCTGCACACAATACTCCACAATGTTCAAGATGGGGTCTCACCAAGGCCCTGTACAGCTGCAGTAAGGCACCCTTACTCCTGGACTCAAATTCCTTTGGATTAAAAGTCAACTCACCATTTATCTTCCTAACTGCTTCCTGTTCTGCAATAGTGCTTTCAGTGAATGGTGTAGAGGGGGATCCAAACCCTTTTCAATGTTACAGCTCCCCACTTGGTAGTTCTATGCACACTGGTCAGCGTGGCAAAGCCAATCCCAGCATTGACTGCTTGCTTGAGAACGCACTGTCTTGCATAGACCTCGGAGGGCTGCGCAGAACGAAAGAAAAAAATGCTGCATAAGTTCATTTATAAATCAATATTTATTCAACCAATCCCTTTTCAAATTGTAGCTTGCCGTCCTGTTTTCCCACCAAAAGGCACGACGTCACATCTACCCCCATTGCTCTCCATTTGCCACGTATTTGCCTATTCACTCCACTTGTCTCAATCACCTTGGAGCTTTTTTACATCCTGCTCAACGACTCACAATCCGACATCGACATTTAGCACCATCAGCAGAATTGGGAATATTGCATTTGATTCCAACAACCAAAATATTGGTGTTTGTTGGTAATAGCTGGCACCCAAGTCCCGATTCCTGCTATACCCCCAAGCTTTCCTATTCGCTGTGTCACGGCAGCTCTCTCATTCTAAATTATGTTCACATATTAACCCCAGTCCCATAAAATTTGAATTTGTATGGTAGGCTTGGAGTTTTATCACCTATCTTCCTAAAAATACAGTCATATTGTATTGATTACTTCCCCATAATGTTGCTCAGTCAGTTTCTCAAATATGATTCTTCTTTCAAAAATCTTTGTTGACTTTGTCTATGCCCATAACTTTCGGTTCCAATACTTCCTCTAAAACTATTTAGTTGCCAATTCCATTCTATTTCCTTTCTTTCTCACCAAATTAATGTATTCTAGTATTGCTGGGTAGATCACTTTTTTGATTTGATTTTTTTTATGAAGACACAACTGAAACATTTGCTCCATAGTTCTGCCATTGCCCTTTCCTCAATTCTCTGGTTTCAGACTGTCAGGAAACTGCACCGTTTTTCCCTTAATTTTGCCACGGACATGGTTTTAGAACCATTAAAAGTTCATTTTTATAACCCTTACTAATATATTCTTCAGAAACTCATCAATTCCTGTCTTAAGCTATTGAATGACTGACATTCCACAGCCATACAATCACGGGTGCATAGACTCTGTACCGTCACAAATGCAGCACAGTCGACATTAGTCCCACTTTCTGACACAAGACCCGTAACCGGGAATGTTATGGCATTTCAAGTGCGCAACTTTGTATCATTTTTTAACGGTTGTGCGGTTACCCGTGACAACTCCCATCTTAGGAAGTGCATCCCATACCCCAACACCAGCTGGGTTAAAAAATATCCTCAAATTCTTACCAAACCTCAAACCCTCCACTTTAAAATTGCGCTCTCCTGTTCTTGACCCTTTGACTAAAAGGAACAGCTGCTGACTATCCACGCTCTCCATGCCCCTTGTATTCTTAACCTTCTGAATCACACCCCCCTCAGCCTTCTCTGCTCCAAAGTAAGAAACCCGAGCTTATCCAGCCTCTCTTCATAGCTGATATGCTCCATCCCAGGGAACAGCCTGGCGAATCTCCTCTGTCAGTCCAATCACAATCTTCCTGAATTGTGGATCCCAGAACTACACAAATTATTCCATCTTGGATTAACTAAAGTTCCACATAGCTCTTATAATCTAAGCCTCGATTAAAAAAAGGCCATGTTTACAGTCGCTATGCTTTATCAACTTGTGTGTTATCCTGTCCATACCCATTCAAGGATGTGTGGAGGAGCACCCGCTGAGCTTCCTAGTGTGCTGCCACTCATTTAGTACTACCCTTAATCATCGCCTTTATCAGGGTTACGATCCATCTGCCATTGATCTGCCCAACTGATCTTTCCATTTACAACTTCCTGTAAATTAAGACCTTCCTCCTCATTTTCAACCACCTGGCGAACCGTTTATAAGCTTACAAAATCACAACAGGCTATAGTCAAACAGTTTTATTCAGAGGCACTGGCTTTCGATGCGCTGCTTGTTCATCAGGTGATGATGCGCTTCGAAAGCTGCTGCCTCCAAATAAAACTGTTAGACTATAATCTAGTGTTATCTGACATTTAACATTGTCCACCTCAGTCCAACATTAACACCTCCGAATTACAAGTAACAAGGGCACCAATTTGGACACCAATCTCCTGTCACACAAACAGCCTTCTCAGACCATGCTCTGTATGTTCACACAAACTTCATTTGGATGCAATTTGGCAAGTCGATGATGAGTCTGAACTGCTCCCTTTTTTTTAGATTAGATTCCCTACAGTGTGGAAACAGGATCTTCGGCCCAACCACTCCACAAAGAGTAGCCCATGCAGATCCATTTCCCTCTGGGAGGAGCACCTAACACTATGGACAATTAGCCTGGCCAATTCACCTGACCTGCACATATTTGGACTGTGGAAGGAAGCCAGAGCACCCGAAGGAAAGCCACGCAGACGCAGGGTGATTTGGCAAACTCCACACAGACAGTCGTCCAAGGTAGGAATTGAACCTGGGACTGTGGTGCTGTGAGACAGCAGTGCTAACCACTGAGCCACTGTGCCGCTTGATGCACCTGCAGAATACCTGGGGATTCCCCATAATCTTACCCTGCCAGCAAGTTTTCATGCCCCTGTGTTAGTCAGTCCTCTTCAAGAGATGGATTTGCTTCTTCTTTCTATTTTAAGTGGCCTGTCCCTTATCCTGCCATCATTTGCCTTAAACGTAGATTAGACAGCCAGAGAAACATTCTGTTTATTTTCAACTTGCCATATGTTCAGTGAATTTTCTAAATTTCACTGTGGTCACCTCTCAATCTCGCCATCTAAAGGATTGATCTGGAGAATGTCCATTGCACTTCCTCTGCGGTCATTATATTCTTTCTCAGAGTGAGTCACCCACACTGTACACAATACTCCAAATACAGTCTCACCAACACGCTGTGAAACTGCTTCAACATGTCCTTCCATTTATATTCTGATCCCCTTAAATGAAGGCGAACATAACTTTAACGTTCCACTTATATATATATTCCTCCAAATGCCTTTCACATTAATGTACTCACTGTGTGAGTTCTTACAGAAAGCCTTCTCAAAATTCAAATATGCCAATTCTACCGGTTCCCCATTATCTATGCTGTAAGAAACAATTTCAAACAATTCCGAAGTTTGTCAAGAATGATTTGTCTGTCAGAAACACATGCTGATTCTCTCCAATGCTGCTGTTAATATCTAAATATCGAACATCACGTGGTATGTTGTACATTCCAATAGTTTTCCTACAGATGTCAAGTTTATTGGTCTGCAGTTCTCCACACTGTCTCTTCCTCCGTTGCAGATGCTCGGATCCATTCCATTTACCTACCATTCTTGGAATACGTTTACTTCCTTCCATTTATCTACAATGATTTCCGGCCTCTGCACAAAGTGCAGGAAAATAAAACACAATCATAGACAGCACAGTTAATACTTCCCTTGCTGATTTATTGTTCATATTTTGATGTGAAGTACACTTGGTTTGTCAGACATAGAAGTGTGCAATGCAGCTAATGTTCACGTACTACCTTGTTACTGACATAAATTGACTTTATGTCTTTAGTGTCACAAGTTCCATATGATCACTTGGTATTTCTGGTTGATTTTCTGGCTCGTCCTCCATGAAGACAGATGCAAAGTAACTGGTTGATATCTCGGCCATTTCCCTGTTCCCAACAATAAATACTCCTCTCCCGATTACACAATTTCATATTTGACCTTGCTTCATTTTGTTTTCTTTGGAATACAGATTGTAAATTTATGCAGATTTTGTGTTCATAGCATGCTAACAATGTGAAAAAGGCCCTTTGGCCCAATAGTTCCACACTGCCCCTTCGAAGACTAACCCACGCAGATTCATTTCAATATGATTCTACATTCCTGAGAAGGGCTTATGCCCGAATCGTTGAATCTCCTGTTCCTTGGATGCTGCCTGACCTGCTGCTCTTGTCCAGCAACACATTTTCAGCTTTCGATTCTACATTTACGCCAGACTAATTCACCTCATGTTACCATCACTGAACACTATGGGGCAATTTAGCATGGCCAATTCACCTAACCAGCAGGGGTAGACAGGGGGAGCATATGGTAACTCCACACAGACAAATTTCTGAGTATTCTCACGTTTTCACTATGCCTGAAGTTCTTCTGAAGTCAATTCATATGTTTAATATATTTTTAAATTTGTCATGTTAACCATCATTAAGTCACTTCCTCTTTCTTTGGTAATTGTGCCTTTTAAAAAAGGTGCATTTTTCAGACTGTGCAATATTTCTATAGATGTCCTGGTCCTGACCAGATATATCCAAGAACACACAATCAGGAGAAAAGAAGTTGCGGGAGCCCTGGCTGAAAATTTTGCATCATCGTTAGCCACGGGTGAAGTCACCAAAGACTGGTGCGGAGCAAATTAGATTACTTACAGGCCCTTCGGCCCAACAAGTCCACACCGACCCGCCGAAGCACAACCCACCCATACCCTTACATTTACCCCCTACCTAACACTACGGGCAATTTAGCATGGCCAATTGACCTGACCCGCACATCTTTGGACTGTGGGAGGAAACCGGAGCACCCGGAGGAAACCCACGCAGACACGGGGAGAATGTGCAAACTCCACACAGTCAGTCGCCTGAGTCGGGAGTTGAACCTGGGTCTCAGGCGCTGTGAGGCAGCAGTGCATGGGAGATCACAACTTGAAAACTGTTAGTTTTTTTTTGATGAACTGACCAAGAATGTTGATGAGGGCTAACCACTGTGCCACCGTGCCGCCCACAAATGTTGTGCCCTTATTCAAGAAGAATTGCAACGAAGAACATGGGAACTATAAACCAGTTAGCTTCACAACTGGGATAGATATCGTACGAGAGAAGACTCTGAGATAAGATATACATGTATTTGGAAAGACACGGAGCAGTCAGCACGGCTTTGTGCATGGGAGATCACAACTTGAAAACTGTTAGTTTTTTTTGATGAACTGACCAGGAATGTTGATGAGGGCAGGGTGACAAACGTAGTCTACACAGATTTGAGCAAGGCCTTTAGATTCGACTAGATTCCCTACAGTGTGGGAACAGGCCCTCCGGAACAAGTCCACACCACCCCTCTGAAGAGCAACCCACCCTGATAAATGCACCTAACACTACGGGATATTTAGCATAACCAATTCACCTAACCTGCACCTCTTTGGACTGTGGGAGTAAACTTGCACACCCAGAGGGGACCCACGCAGACACGGGAGAATGTGCAAACTCCAAACAGCCAGTTGCCTGAGGCGGGAATTGAATCCAGGTCCCTGGCGCTCTGAGGTAACAGTGCTAACCACTCAGCCACCGTGCTGCCCCAAGATGCTACATGATAGGCTGATCTGAAATGTTCGATCACATGGAATCCAGAGGGAGCTGGAAAACTGAACACACAATTGGCTTGATGGTAGGAAGCAGAGGATAATAGTGGAAGGATTGCTTGTCGGATTGGAGGCCTGTGACAAGTGGAGTGCTTCAGGGGTCGGTGCTGGGACGATTGCTGTTATCTGTATCAATTATTTTGTTGAGAATGTACAAGGCAGGATTAGTAATTTTTCTGATGACACTAAAATAGGCCAGTATCGTGGACAGTGAGGAAGGTTATCAGAAATTGCAGCAGCACCATGATCAGCTGGGGTAGGTCGAGAAACAGCAAATGGAGTTTAATATAGATGAATATGAGGTCTTGCATTTTAGAAAATTAAATCAAGGTAGGAGTTTCATGGTGAATGCTTGAACCTTAAGGAGTGCAGTGCAACCGAGGATCCTTGGAATTCAGGTGCACGCTTCTCTCAAAGTAGAGTCACCGGTAGACGACAGTGAAGAAGGTTTTTGGCACACTGGCCTTCATTAGTCAGGGAATTGAACATCAAAGTTGGGGAGTTACGTTGCATTTATACAGGATGTTGGTGAGGCTGTGCTTGGAGTACTGTCTTCGGTTTTGTTCAATTTGCTCCAGGAAGGATGTGATTAAATTGGAAAGAGTGCAGAAAAAAATCACAAGGATGTCGCCATTGCTCAATAGTTGATTTATAGGGAGAGTTTGGACAGGCTAAATCATTTTTCTTTAGAGTGTACAAGACTGAGATGATATCTTACAGAAATATATAAGATCATGTGAGACATGGATAGGGAGAATGCACTCAATCATTTTCCCAGTGTTGTGAATCATGGATGAAAGGGAATCAGTTTAAGGTCAGAGGGGAAAGAATTAAAGGGAACCTGAGGGGTAACAGTTCTTACTCAGCGGCCGGTACACATATGGAATGGGCAGCCAGTGTTTGAGGCGGGTACATTATCAACATTTAAAAGTAATTTGGACAAATACATGGATAAGAAAGGATTAGAAGGATACGGGGCAATGGCAGGGAGACGGGGTTAGTGTGAAAGCACATTTTGGTCGGAATGGACCAGTTTGGACCAAAGGGTCTGCCTCTGTTCTTGAGGACTCTATGACTCTGACAACCATTGCTTGTCTCCCATTGAATGTCATATTGTTCTTTCCCAATTCACTGGAGCGAACTTGACCCTCCAGCCTCCAGGCTTCCAATATGTCTGACCATCATGTTCAACATTCGATATTATATGCCGATGCCGTGTAAAATGCAACATATTAATGTCACTTTTCCTCAGAACAAGGTTATTAATTAATCCTTCTGAGCACATATCACCAAACCTTGTCTCTAGTGTGTATCACAACATACTCTTCAAGCAATCTGATACACATCTCTGGAATTTATTTTTCACAGCATTAGCAGTCACTTAGTTTACGCAGTTTAGAGGTAGCTTGAGATAATTCAGTATTACTGCAGCACCAACAACACCAATTTCCCACAGCATAAGACATACAAAATTTGCATTACAGTTTTGCAAGTCAGAACACACCAATGCTTGTTTCTCATTGCTAAGATCCTCCCAAACTGATTCTGTGGGATGTGAGGGACAGGGTCGGTGGCATTATTAGTGACAGACTTAGAGAAGACGTTCTTTGAGACTCACCTCGACGCTAAGGTGATCTGAAGAAATGTCCAGGACATTCTGTATCCTCGTTTTATCAGGATAAGTTTCACTGTATTCTCTCTGCTCCCTCACACTCAGTGTATATCTGTTATAGTACCTACCCCCGAACAAGGCTTACGCTCTATCTCCAAATAAAGTTCATGTACTAACACTCTCACTGTTGAATTCAGCACCGTCCTTCCATAATTTTGTCTTTCGCTTATGCAATACCCCCACACCAATAACACCTTATGGATTCTGCATTGTGGACTGACTCCCTCCAGACACCTCATCATTCAGCAACCCTCCCCAACTACCACCTACAACAGTAGGAACAGCTCATTCCCCGCTTCCATTTCTCCCATTCCAGGAAAACCAGCCTGGAACAAGACAGAAAGGGCCAAACCGGGTGGTGGAGTGTGCGATATCCATTCCCTTCCCCCCCCCCCCCGCCATGTCAGGATGACCCTGGCACGAGCCCGAGATGACCGAGTGAATCATAAGGAGATTCTGTAATATCCACGTCCTACCAACTGAGTAAGAAATAATGTTTTGTGGAGGGCAATGCTCACTCTCACCGCTCTGTCTCTTCTGCTACTTCGTTCCTTCCAAAACAACAAATATATCATTGCAGAAAGACGCAGACACAGAAATACTTAGAGACGACACCCCAATATACTAAACCTCACAGCACAGCACTGAGATGTGGCCGCACACATGTAGAGACATACAGAAACATACACAGTCGCACACAGACTTAAACAGATAAAACACAGATGCTAATACACGGAAGAACAAATGCATACACACAAATACACAGACACACAAACACAGGAACAAACACACACGCACGCATGCAGATACACAGAAATGCAGGCACTTGTGTCTATAAGCCAGAGATAGATAGGTTTTTGATGAATAAGGGTACCAAGGGTTACAGAGAGAAGTCAATAGAATGATGTTGTGAAAACTCTAAGCGATTATTAAATGGCATTCAGATTCGATGGGCCGAATTGTCGAATTCTGTTTTTTTTATGCTCGTGTGGTGTTTTGCTATCTGATATTCTGATAATACCAAACATGGAGATGAACATCACTCTTGCGAAGAATTTCAAAGAGATAGAATACACCTAAAGCGAGGAATGGTCACCTACCTGAATGGAAATGAGCTGTCGGAATATGGTAAACAGGCAGAGAAAGCAGTTACCTTTCCTTTGTTCTTCTCTCACGGGATGTGTGCAGCCCTGGTCAGGCCAGAATGTTATACTGATCTGAACCTGACTGGCTGGTTCAGCTGTTCCACAGGACAGTCAAGAGTAAACTACATTGCTGTGGGTTTGCAGTCACACAGAGACCTGACCAGGCAAGGATGACCCATTGCCATCTCAAAAGGACATGAGGCAAGCAGATGGGCTTTTTTCTCACAAATGATAATAGTTTCATTTTAATTATATCAATTTCCTTCATGAGATATCAATGGATTATTATTCGAGGGCAATAGTTTAAGAGTGAATGATTGAGCACTATACACTGCCTTACATCTGACAGATTCTATGCAGAGACCAAGTTAAACATCTCAAGTGCAATTATTTTGTGATGGACACGTGGTTTGAGGAGACTTGAAGAAACAGCTGCATCGGATTTAACAAAAGCACAAATAATGGCTCATTCAGGAATTGCACTGAGGTTGAGGAGGAGGCTGGGATATCATAATAGTGGTTTTGAAAGGGATTGGTAGGTGAGGTGAATATGGAAATGTACATCTGTGCAGGACTTAAAGGATTATGGAGTTTGAGAACAGTCTGGTTCCTTCTCGCATATCAGTGAGTAATTTGTCAATAGTAATTGGCTTTATATATTTTATAAGGGAAGGAAGTTTTTATTGGAACCGAAGACATTGATTTCCATTTTGAAAAATTTACATATCACGAGCAAAAATTCAGTTCAACCCATTTTAACAGTCAAAGAGAATGACTTACTAGGAACACCACCCATCGTGAGAATGTGATAGTAACCACTCTGAATAATACAAAGGATACTCTGGATACGCCATACTTATGATATTCAAGGCTGAAAAAGAAGATAAAGACCCAAGGATAAACTCCTGTCCGTTGTTGGAACATTCAAGTTCTCAGATTCTGATCCATTGTTGGAATGGTCGAGTCTAATGTTCTCAGATTCTGATCTCTCCTCCTCTTCCCTCTGGAGCTGCTGATCCCTGTTAGTGCTGTTGGTGATGTTCCCTCTCACACCATGGGATAATACTTTGAGAGACCCCATTTATCATTTACGATGGAAACCCTCCACTGGGATAATTAGAATCCACAGAGATTGACAATAATCAGTCAGGGAACAAATATCTCCAGTTAACCCCTTTCAATTCAATATTAATTTTATTAAAATTCAAAATAACGTTTTGAATTTACACATTCAGCATGGGATATGTGGGAGTGACTGAGGGAAGGGATGTTGGACTTGGCAAATTGTTTGTGTGTAATAATTCAATCTGCCTTGGGTATGGAAATAATGACAGAGGATTGTTGGAACATAAACCAGTTTCTCCATTTATAAATGGAAACTTACAGCCTAAAATTATTGATCAGTGATTATATTGATGAGTGATCTTTTATAGTTCACAATCTGATGGGAAAATGTACTTAAGACAACGTGGATGATAACAGGCAAACTGCATGGATATGTTAACAGAGAATTGTACGTGACAAATACAATTCGGATTGTTATTCGAGGATCAGAAGAGGCAAGTGAGGGTCATGCTGTTATGTTATTGATGTCAACGAACTATGATGAAGTATCATTTATTGGACTTCAATTACTGTGTGATTGTGACATTGGGGAAGAGACAGAAATCAGAGAGAATTGGAGGAAATGGTTGCTGAGACTGGAGGGAGAGAAAATGATATTGCCAGTTATCAGTATTGGAATGTGCCTCTTTATAAAGCATAAGGTCGATTCAGGACACATCTCTAGTGAGGGATCAGGACAGCCTACATTAACAAGACCAGAAAACATAGGAGCAGAAATTTGGCCTTTCAGCCCATTGAGTCTGCTCCGCCATTTGATCATGGCTGTTAAGCTTCTCAACATCACTCTCCCACTTTCTCCCCATAATCCTTGATCCCCTTAACAATCAAGAATCTATTAATCTCAGTCTTAAATATACTTAATGCCCTGGTCTCTACAGCTTCTGTGGGCGTGAATTCCATAGATCACCGACTCTCTGGCTAAAGAAGTTTCTCCTTATCTCTGTTCTACAAGGTGTTCCCTTTATGTTGGGCCCTCGAGTCTTAGTCTCTGCTATCAATAGAAACATCTTTCCAAATCCTCTCTGTCCACGTCATTCAGTATTTTGTAAGATTCAATTAGATCCCCCAGATCATTATAAAATCCATCAAATATTGACCCATCGTACTCAAATGTTCCACATATGTTAAGCTTTTCATCCCTGGAACCATTCCTATGAATCTTCTCTGAACATCCGCCCGTGCCAGTGCATCCTTCCTGAGATACAGGGCCCAAAACTGCGCAGAATACTCCAAATGTAGTCTGGCCAGAGCCTTGTACAGACTCGGAAGTATATCCCTGCTTTTATATTCAAACCCATTTGAAATGAATAACATCATTGTTTTTGCCTTCTTAACTACTGACAACCTGCAAGTCTACCTTGAGAGAATCGTGGTCTAGAACTTTCCAGTCTCTTTGCACTTCAGACTTCTGATTTTACTACTAGTATTGAAAATAGTCCATGCCTCTTGTCTTTCAGGTAAAGATTACGACCACACACATTTGCACACTGTACTCTATTGATCAGTTCTTTACCCAATCTCCCAAACTTCCCACATCCTTCTACAGGCGAAGGTGGGGACTGCAGATGCTAGAGATCACAGTCCAAAAGTGTGCTGCTAGAAAAGCACAGCTGGTCTGGCAACATCCGAGGAGCAGGAGGTGCGACATTTCAGGCATATGCTCATAGTCAGGATTGTGGAGGGTGGGCGTAAGGGGGCTGAAAGATAAATAGGAGAGGGTGAGGCTCGGAGGCTGGAAGCGTGGAAGGTGATAGTGAGACGAAGATGGGTTGTGATCGTGAAGGTCAGGGAAGATGGACAGATTGCTCAGTTCAAAGGGGCAGTGCGAAGTTGGAGTGTTAGATCCGAGATAAGGTGGGAGAAGGTGAGTTGAGGAAACTGTTGAAATTGACATTGATATCGTGTGGTTGTATGGTCCCAATGTGGAGTTCCTCCATGTGTTGGATGACTTGAGTTTGGCAGTGGAGCAGCCCCAGGTCTAGCATGCCGCTAGCGGATTGGGAGGGAGAGTTGAAATGTTCGGCCATAAGGTAGTGGGATCATTTTGTGTGTGTGTGTGTGTGTGTGTGTGTGTGTGTGTCAGGGATGTTCGCTGAAACTTTCCAAAAGTTGTCATCCTGTCTCCTCAATGTACAGGTGACTGGGAACAATGGACACAGTCCAATGTTTATGGGGTGTGGAATGATCCTTTGGGGTCTTGGAAGGAGGTGAAGGGGGAGGTATAGGCGCACATTTTACACAACTTGGGATGGCAAGGGAAGGTGCCAGGAGTGGATGATGGCTTGGTGGGGAGTGGGGGCGTGCACCTAATGTGGGAGTCATGGAGGGAATGGTCTCCGCAGACAGGTTAGGTGAGTGGACAGATACATGGCAGATGCAGTTTAATGTGGATAAATGTGTTGTTATCCACTTTAGTGGCAAGAAGAGGAAGGCATATTACTACCTAAATTGAGTCAAGTTGGATAAAGGGGCAGTACAAAGAGATCTGGGTGTTCTTGTACACCAGTCAATGAAGGCAAGCATGCAGGTACAGCAGGTAGTCAGGAAAGCTAATAGCATGCTGGCTTTCATAACAAGAGGGATTGAGTAGAGAATCAAAGGGGTTCTTCTGCAGCTGTTCAATGCCCTGGTGAGACCACATCTGGACTATTGTGCGCAGTTCTCATCTCCAAATTAGAGGAAAGACATGCTGGCTATTGAGGGAGTGCAGCGTAGGTTCACGAGGTCAATTCTTGGAATGGCGGGGCTATCTTATGTTGAAAGATTGGAGCGACTGCGCTTGTATAAACTTGAGTTTAGAAGACTGAGGGGGATCTGACTGAGATGTAAAGGACTGGACACTCTGGAGGCAGGAAACATGTTTCCGCTAATGGGTGAGTCCCGAACCAGAGGATACAGCTTAAAAATAAGGGGTAGGCCATTTACGACAGAGATAAGGAGAAACTTCTTCACCCAGAGAGTGGTGGGTGTGTGGAATGCTCTGCCCCTGAAGGCAGTGGAGGCCCAGTTTCTGGATTCGTTTAAGAAAGTGTTGAATCCAGTTCGCAAGGATAATGGAATCAAGGGTTATGGAGATAAGGCAGGACCAGGATACTGATTAAGGATGATCAGCCATGATCATATTGAATGGTGGTACCGGCTCGAAGGGCAGAATGGCCTGCTCATGCACCTATTGTCTATTGTCAAAAATGCTGATAGGAGTGGGGAGGGAAATATATCTCTGGTTGTGGGGTCTGACTATAGGTGGCAGAAATGGTGGACAATGATGAATTGTATCTGGAGGTTGGTGGGCTGGAAGTTGAGGACCATGGGGACTATTCTTGTTGTAGGAAGGGTGGAGTTCAAGTACAGAGGTGTGGGAAGTTGAGGAGATTTGTTGGAGCACAATTCTGCAAGCTCTCCACCTCTTCAATGCTATCCCATCCTCTTCATATCTTTGTACTGCTGAATATCAGGTTGTGGGTGGCACAGTCGCTTAGTACGGCGGCTTCACAGTGTCAGGGACGCAGGTCCAGTCCCCACCTCGGGTGGCCGCCAGTTTGGGGTTTGCACATTCTCCCCATGCCTGCATGGGTTCCCTGCTGGTGCTCTGGTTTCCTCCTGTAGTCCAAGCATGTGCAGATTACGTGAGATTGGCATGCTAAATTGCCCATACACTAAGAAATTAGTCAGTGGAGAATGGGTCTGGTTGAGTTACTCTTTGATGGGTTGGTGTGGACTTATTTTGCCAAAAGGCCTGTTTTCACACTCCAGTGATTCTAATACTAAAAATTAGCCAATGTGCCGTCAGTTCCTTCATCTAGATCGTTAACTGTATAATGTGAAATTTGTTGCTCACAACACTGAGTCTTGTGAAACAATGATTGTCACTGACCGCCATCGTGAGAATTTGTGCGTGAGATTTCCAGAAATGGATGGACTCCTGGAAAACGGAGAATATCCCAGTGAAGGAGTTGGTGATTGTTTTAACCATATCAAAGGGTTCTGCGTCTGTGGGAACTTCCCTCCCAGAGAGTGATGGAAGGTGAGACATTGAATATCCTTAAGCCACAGGCAGACAGGTTATCGGCTATGAATTATGAATTAAAGTTATAGGGCATAGCAGGAATGTGTGTTTCTGGCCACAATCAGATCATCCATGATCTTATCACATGGCAGACCTGGTTCATGTTGTCCAATCACTTACTCCTGATCTTAGTTTCTACGTTGCTATAGATGCTGACCAGTAATGAAAGCATTCTCAACTGCACAAAGGCTCTCCCTTTCAGAATGATGAGCACAACTTGCAAATGTCATTTTTAATCAGCACTGCGAAAGCACTCGTGGAAATTTCATGGAGTTACAGAAAGATCAGATGCTTATGGCAAAGTAAAAGCCTCATTAAAACTGCATTAGAAATCAGATCGGTTAGAATGGATGCCTTTAGTAGAGCAGATTCCTGTCAGTTGTTCTTGTGAGGTGAATTCCGTTAGCAAGACCAGCATTTATTGCCTATGTCTAATTTCCATTCAGAATGTGGTGGTGAATCTCAGTGATCCTCGTGGTGCAGAGACACTAACTGGTATGTTTCAAAGAGAGCCACAGGACTCTGAACAACCGACAGTGAAGGGACAATGTTATTGATTCAATCCAGGATGCTGTGTAACCTTGGGGATTGTATTCCTCACCACATGATGCTCACAGCGATGGAAATAGTAGGACAGTCTCTTGTTGTTCTTATTTTGTGGAATTTACAGAGTGATGTAGTTTAGGTCTTTTATGCGGGAGCCAGAAATAGAATTTTGTACATAGAGCTGAACTCTCCTTTTACATATGCTCTGCCACCTCTGCATATTTTATTTATAATTTATGACGGACCAGGATATCGCACCTTACACTGGAACATACGTATTTTCCGTGACACTGAAGTATGTCTTTTGTAACATTCCCAGCAATCATCAGAACTGAAAAACGTTCTGCAGAATATATGGATTCATTCATTGTTTCTTTGAAAGAGTGAGTGTGATGAGGATAAAGATTCACTTAAATTGCACGAAATGGACACACTGCCGGAATTCAAATCATATTCTCACGTTTTCCTTTAATTGGAAACAAATTATTAGAACAATCGCCCATTGTTGCACATACTGGAATAAAAAATGTTTAAGAAGTGTTGAGGCGCCACACTAGGCGAGAAAATACATGTCATCTGCATTTGATGGAGATACAGAAATTCAGAATAACTGCACAATCTGAACAAGAATAAAGTGATAGAAAAAAACATAGAACAAGTCTTTTCTTAGACCATGACCCCAACCATGGCACATCAGGCCACTGTATCAACTGCGATAACTGATCTAATTTCTCCTGGTGATCCCCTCCCCACACACTGCCCTCCCAAACATCAGCCAATGGCCCCAAGCTGATGGCCCTCTGGTAGTACAGGTCAAGTCCATCTCCTCCCGACATCCACAAACAGGGTGGCCCAGGCAGACACATTGCTTCAGTCTGCACCTGCTACAAACAACTCATCTCTTCCTACTTTGACTCAGTAATCCGTCCTGGTCCAGTCCCTGCACACACACATCCCTGATTCATCTGACACTTTACACCAATTTCAGAATTTCCATTTTGCAGGTTCCATCCACCTCCTCTTTCCCATGGACGTACCATCCCATTACACATCCAACAACACCCCTCCACACCTCCACTAGGATGGTCTCAGGGCTCTCCGCTTCTTCCTGAACTGCACCCAAACACCACCACCATCTTCCAACTGGCTGGGCCTGTCCTTACTCTCAACAACCTTTCTTTTTAACATCCCCTTGATCACTCTAACTTTGCCTTTCCTAAACATCTTTTCTCTCTTCTGGTGTGTCTTATGCCCCAGCTCCTGACTACTGTTTGGAGGCCTGTACAAGACTCCAATTATGATTTTTTTCACCTTTTCGATACCTCAATTCTACCACACAGATTCCCCATCAACTGGCCCTACTTAATTTTTTACTATTGATTTAGTTTTATTTCTTACCAATAAGGCAACCCTACCTCTTCCGCCCACCTGCCTATATTTTCAATAAGATGTATATCCTAGAATATTCAGCTCCCAATCCTGATACCCTTGCAGCCATGTCTCCGTGATGTCCGCCACGTCATACCTGCCAATTACGATCTGCGCCACAAGCTCATTTACTCTATTCCTTACACTGTATACATTCAGATATAACGCCTTAAGTCCTGAGTTAACCGTTCCTCTTCACATTGTCATTCGTTTGTTCAGTGTGCTTGAAGTTTGATTGCTAACAGTCTCCATACGCTCTGTCATATTTATGTCTGTGTTGGAAATTTTAATAACTTCTCCTGAGTTCTGCACTCTTACCTCCTCCTTTAACTCAGGTTTTCTAATTCCGCCAATATCAGACCTTGCCCACCCTTGCCCTATTTAGTTTAAAGCCTTGTCTACAGCCCTGGATGTGCAATCCCCTAGTACTCTGGTCCAAACATGGTTTGGATGAAGACCATGCCATTGGATGCCATTCAGCCTGTTTACTCTGCTTTGCTATTCAATTGGATTTTAGTTATTCTGTTCCTTTCAATGGCAGGGTCTTTACCCAGCATCCCTGGTGGGTCAGAAAGTGCCCAGTGTCTTTGTGTAGACAGCCCTGCTTAAAGAGCAACCAGTGCCAGGCGATGAGTTCTGGGGTGTCTCCGGCGTGGCTTGAGGAAAGGCTCCATGCAGTAATGGATGGACTGAGGGACTGAGAAGGATAGCTTGGGAACCAGTGAAACTGTACTCACACGAGTAGCCAGGCAAGTCTCCTGTTACCCAGGGCATCCTGAACACCAGGGTCGCTTTTACGAAAACCGGTTGCATTTGCCATATTTCTTCATCGACCTGAAGGAGAATTCCTGCCGATGGCATAAACACGGAGATAGACAGTGGAGAGACGAAAGGAGTTAATGCCCCTAATGCAAACATGTGGAGATTGTACAAACGCCACACAGATAGGCTCCAAAGATTGGAATGGAACCCGAGTCCCTGACACTGTGAGGCAGCAGAGATGTGTCACAATGATTAGTGTACTTACATGTTTCCTTCTGCAGTCAATTCCCTGGAATACTCTCCCTCAGACTCTGTAAGATTGGGAAGCTTTTCTATACCTACAGAGGATAATTTAAAATAGACAATAAGGTGGAGAATATGGCAGTCAGCTCTCCTGAAGTAGTCTCACCGTACCCTGCAAAACTGTAGAAAATCTTCCCTACTCCTGAATGTATTCTCTTTCAAAAGGTTTAAAAATTTATATTGTCTCCCTATGATGTGCACGCAACATATTTTTTTTGCGATCCAGGTGTCTGATTCCTCTTTGCCTCAGATTTGCGAATCTCTCCATTGGATTAATGCTCTATTTTTCCAATCAAATTACCAATCTATTCAAACACAGACACATTTTTCCTGCTATTCCCCATATACCAATATATCATTCACTTGACCCACTTCGAACTCTCTATAATATTATGAAGTGGAGGTCAACATGCATCTGATAGTTAAAAGCAATGCACCCAGCGAAGGTCTCCTCGCCTTATAATATGGTAAAACGAATGTGACAATGATGTAACCCACCTCCTTTTTGACACCCAGTTTGTTAAAAAGGAGTGGTTCAACGAAATGAAATCCTTTCACACATTCTGTAATTAACACTTACTATTTGCCTGTCTAGGGGTGACACCGTGGCTCAGGGGCTAGCAACTGCTGCCTCACAACGCTAAAGACCCAGGTTCGATTCCAGCCTCTCTGTGGAGTTATCATATTCTACTCATGTCTGCGTGGGCTTCAAACACGTGTTCCTGTTTCCTCTCACAATCCAAAGATGTGCAGGCTACTTGAATTGGGCATGCTAAATTGCCCATAGTGTTCATGGATGTGTAAGTTAGGTGTATTAGTCAAGGGTACATATAGTTAATAGGGTAGAGAATGCATCTGAGTGGTTTATTCTTTGGAGGGTCAGTGTGGTCCTTGTTCGTCTGAAAGTCCTGTTTCCCTACTCTAGGTATTCTATGATTCTAACTTTAACAGTGAACAAATCACTAACAAACTGAACAATCTCTCTGTAACTAATTACTTATTCTGGAATAAAGCAAGATTTTCCTGATATGCGGTTTCACTAATGCGGATTCCACTCATAAATCCATTATTAATAAAAATAAAATTAAACTTAGTTTGTCAAAGATCATCCAGCATGACTCTCTTTAAATTTCTGTATCTTATTCCCTCGACTTTCTCTCTCTGACATGCCTTCTCAGTTGTTTTCTGGTTGCAAGAATATTTGCTCAGCGTGTTGTGCAACTTTATTGATGGATAGAGCTTTTTAGGCAGAGCGTGGAGATTTTTTGTGATACCCCAATATTTTTTTCACAGTGAAACAGGTGAGCTTCTCCTGACAATCTATTCATGTTTACCATCAGTTTGTTAATATCAAATTTGAATTCAAATTCCACCAACTGCCATGGCAGGATTCGAATCCAGCTCCCCAGAACATTATCTGGGTCTCTCGATGAACAGTTCAGCTATAATGTACTAGGCCACTGCCTTACCCTATCTCGTGGAGTGTGACTAACCTGTACAATATGACTTGCCCTAGTTTTTTTTCCTCATGCTGTCATTGAATTCCTTATCTAGACATGGATAATTTTTCTCTGTCATGCAATTCCTCTTCTCTCACAAATATACTTTAATTGAGAGGTATTTAGTATCCTCTTAAGTATTTGCCAAATTTCTTCATCTGTCCTGCCTTTGACTGTTCCCCCACTCCCCACCAACATCTTCCTTAGGCCACTGTAAGTATTATTACCCAACACTAAGGCTCTCACATGTGACTCTGTTTTCACTCTTTCAATCGAAATTCGTATGTTGTGGTCATTCTTTCCAAGAGGATCCTTTCCTGCAAGATCATTTTTCATTCCTTCCTTATATCAAATCCCTGCTCTCTGGGTGGCTCCATGACATGTGTTCTCAGAAACAATCCTTCATATACTCTACGATTTGTACTTGGAGCCTACCCTTTGCCAAGTTGATTAGATTAGATTAGATTACTTACAGTTGGAAACAGGCCCTTCGGCCCAACAAGTCCACACCGACACGCTGAAGCGCAACCCACCATTTACCCCTTACCTAACACTACGGGCAATTTAGCATGGCCAATTCACCTGACCCGCACACCTTTGGACTGTGGGAGGAAACTGGAGCACCCGGATGAAACCCACGCAGACACGGGAGAACGTGCAAACTCCACACAGTCAGTCGCCTGAGTCGGAAATTGAACCCAGGTCTCAGGCGCTGTGAGGCAGCAGTGCTAACCACTGTGCCACCGTGCCGCCCAAATTAATTGATTCAATATGCACATTTATTCCACCATTGTTAACTTGTCACGAACCCTCTTATTTCCGACCTCAGAAGTACTTTGGGGAGACAGTGGCTGAAAATTACTCTTCCAAAGAGGTTTCTTCCGTTGCTTTTTATTTGCACCTGGACTGGTTTTCATTTTGTTCCCTCGTACCAAAATAATTTCTTAATATAGCCTTGGTATCATCCTTAACAAATACACCAATTCCCTCTACTTTACCTTCATGTCTATCCTTTCGGAATACCGAGTACCCATGGACAATTCACTGTCCAGTCCTGATCTTCCTGTAACCATGTTTCAATCATCCTTATAAGGTCATATCCATCTATCTCTGTATCTACTGCCAGTTGATTACTTTTATTTCAAACATTGCGTGCTTTTAGGCCTAAGGTTTTTAACTACATTTTTTAAAAAATTTGTTTTTCCCCTTTGATATTTTCTTGAGTACGAACTTACTGATCTCACACACCTCACTCCTTCACGAACCCCATACATTCCATCTTCATTTGTTCATCTCTGATAAACATCTCTATCATTTATTCCAACCTCCAATTCACATTTTGGACTGATTTGATTCCTTCTCGCAGCATGGTCATGAGTCTGGCCGTGCCTGATGTCCTACTCACCTCTACCTTCTGCTCAGTTCTTGACCTGCTGATTTGTTTCCCAACCTCCTGGTTTATTAGTTTAAATCAAGCCAATTTGTACGAGAAAACCTCCCCACTAGGATGTTGGTGCTTGTCCAGTTAAGATGCAAACTCTCAATTTCTTAAAGCCCCCAACTGTCCTGGAAGAGCGCCCAATGATTCAGAAATCTGAAACCGTCGCCCCTGAACTAGCTCTTTTCCCAAATGTTAATTGTTACCTAATCCCTATCCTTTTACACGAGGCACTGGGTGTAATTCAAATATTACAGAGAATTGTTTTTTACACACACACACACACACACACACACACACACACACACACACACACACACACACACACACACACACACACACACACACACACCCTTCATTACTTTGAAGAATAATGCCTGTAACCTTTTAAATAATCAGAATGATAAGTGAAATGAAGAAATTAGTTAAAGGTAGGGTGCGCGAAATTCGACTAATGAAATTACTCCTTATTGATCAGAACAGACAAAGATGTGAACTTATTGCAGTGATCAAAATTATGAAAAAAGGGTAAAATAAGTATACTCCGTTTCTCTTAGCTGGCATTACAGGATCCCAGTTTCAAGATCGTCGGCAGAAGATCTCGGAATGAGATAAGGCAAAAGTTCTTCATTGAGAGAGTTGTTAGGATTTGGAATGCCCTGCCTGGGAGATTTGTGAATGAAGATTCAAGAGGGAACTGGATATATATTTGAACGTTCCGAAATTAAAGGGCAACAGTGATAGAGGTGGCAAATGGAAGGTTTTGGGAGACATTTCACAAGCTGATGCATAATCAGTGACCAAATAGCCTCCTTGTGTACATTAAAGTTCTGTACTCTATCATGTACAGCCGCAAGTCAAAGCCAGAATCAGATTATTTCCAGTTGGAAATTTTGCCAAATATCTGATTATTTTGCTGCGGCATAACCATTTAAATGCAAGTATTGCAAGGTCAGTTTGATGATGAAGTCTAATTAGTTCTCAGCACACGAATATATTAAATCATGTATCCCTACAAATAAAACATTTTTTCCTTTGTTTTGCCACAAAACTCTTTGAAAATGCCTGATTGCTCAATCACACGGATGTATGTTCATCGTTGTTTTTCACATTTCACATTAATTACCACTCATTCTAAAAATTGCAAGGTTTCAAATTATTGTTCACTTCAATTTAATAACACAAATTGTTTATTCAAACTAATATTCTCTGTTTATGTTGAATTATTGACATTTTTCAATTCTTGGTAAAAAGCTGAAGCTTGCACATTTAGTGAGAAATTAAACTGATTGATTATATATAAATTTATAAGAACATTATTTCTATATGATGGTTCAATCGTTTTCTCACTTTAAAAAATGCAATCATTCAGAAGCCAACGACTTTCCAAATGTTGGAGCGACGATGCATTCTTTTGAATACTGACAATGAGTATGTAATTGTCGCGAGTTTTGAGAATATTTGTAGCTCAGTTTAAGGTTTTAGATGTGGGCTTGCTCGTTGAGCTGTGATGTTCATTTTCAAACTTTTAACTATCTTCGTCTTCAATGGGCCTCAGGCGAACCAATGCTGAAAATTCCTGCTTTCTATTTATATGTTTGGGTTCCTATGGATTGGTGATGTCATTTCCTGTGGTGAATTCACGTCCTGTTCCTTTTCTCAGGGGTGGTAGTTGAGGTTTGTGGATAGAGTTCTAATTAGAATGCCATGCTTCTATGAATTCTTGTGCGTACCTCTATTTGGTTTGTCTTAGGGTGGATGTGTTGTCCCAGTCGAAGTGATGTCCTTCCTCATCCATATGTGAGGATACCAGTGAGAGAGGATGATGTCCTTTTGTGGTTAGTTGGTGTTCATGTATCCAAAAATATGTAGTTATGATCAGCACTATAGTCAGATGACATGTTCTTTGTTCGATATTAAATAAAATATACATTCTTCATTTTTGGCTCATAAAATGTTGGCAGGAAAGTATATTTTAGTTCCATGAATATAATATCAACCTAATTGTTTTCAGAGATGATGCAATTATTGTTTGGTTGAATAATGCTAATTCACATTTTTGTGAATTAAAATTCACAAACATAGCAAATATCTGACTTTTTTTTAGATCAGCTTGCAATCATAACCTACATGTTTTAAAAAATGAAAGATTTGAATTCAGCCACAGCTGCCTGTGATACTGGATAATACATTGCTCTGCTCTTAAACGAATCCAGAGTGGTTCCACCTGGGTCAGGGCGGTCATTCAATAATTATTTCACAACAAATTATTTCGACTCCATCTTCGGTCTGAGCCTTACACGGGGGCAGATGAATGGACGTGGAATGTCAGAATCACATCGCACAAGTAACTTATGGTGATGGCATCTGGCTTGCCTCCCAGACTCCAAGCATCTGCCACCTGGACCAGACACTGGGCGAAGACGTTAACAAGTTGACAGTATTCTGCAGTACTTTGTGTCTCGCAAAGAAACCTCTAAAACCGTGTCCAATGAATGTCACTTTCACATTCACCAGTATCAAAATAAAATTGTACATCTTTGTTGATGGACAAACAATAATACATGGGTCACCCAGCAGAATCTACTGAAGAAAACAGCAGCAAATGGCAAGTCCAGCATCACGTTAATAACTGAACTTGAAGGATTCTGTCTGGTTAGGTCATCTCATACATATTCTACTGGTACTCAGGTGACTGTAAGAATGCACACCATAAGTGGACGTCTTGGCCTATCGCCTCTACAAAGCTTCCTGATCTCACACACATCACTCCCTCACATATTCAACAATTGGTAAGGATCCTCAAGCTGGTTGAAGCATGAAACAAAGAACATGACAGTATAGTGCAGACATTTCGGCCCTTGATGTCCAGCCAACCTTTTATCCTACTCTAAGGTCAGACTAACCTACATCCCCTTCATTATGCTATCATTCATTTGCCTATCCAATCGTCGCTTAATATAAACCCAATGCAGCTGACTCTACTACAGTTGCCAGCAGTAAATTCCACCCATCCACCATTCTCTGTCTAAGGAACCAGCTCTGACATCTCCACTAAACCTTCCTCCAATTACATTAAAGTTTTTCGCCTTAATGATACATATTTCCCCCATGGGAAAAAGTCTCTTGCTATCCACTCTATCTTTGAGTCTTATCATTTTGTACACGTCTGTCAAGTCATCTCTCATCCTTCTTTGCTCCAATGAGTAAAAGCCCTGAACTCTTCTTTGTTAGCATCCTGATAAATCTCCTCAGCACACTCATTAAAGGTTCCACATCCTTCCTAAAATGAGGCGACCAAAACTGATCACAATATTCTAAGTGTGATCTCACCAGGGTTCCATAGAGCTGTAGCATAACCTCGAAGCTCTTAAACTCCATCCCCCTGCAAATGAAAACATCATATGCCTTCTTAACAACCTTATAAAAGTGGGTGGCAACACTGAGGGAGCTAAGAAATGGACCACAAGATCACCCTGTTCCTCCACAATGCAAGAAGCCTGCTTTTCTTCTGCATTAAAATTCGACCTTCCAAAATGAATTGCTTCACACATTTCCAGTTGAACTCCATCTGCCACTTATCAGCCCGGTTCTGCATCCTGTCAATGTACCATTGCAAATTACAACAGCCCTCGACACAATCCACAATTTCAACAATCTTTGTTACATCGACAGACTTACGAACCTACCCTTCCACTTCCTCATCCAAGTCAGTCATAAAAATCACAAACAGCAGAGGTCCCAGAACTGATCCCAACGGAACACCACTGATCACTGAGCTCCAGACTGTATACTTCCCATTTACCACCACTTTGTGTCTACTATGTACCAGTCAGTTCTGTATCAAGACAGACAGGTTTACTTGTATCCCATCCCTCCTTCCTTTCTGAATGAAACTGCCTTGGGGAATATTATCAAATGCCTTGTTAAAATCCATGCACTCTGCATCCATTGCTGCACCTTCTTCAATGTGTTTGATCCCAACCTAAAAGATTTTAATACATTTTGTGAGGCATGACCTGCCCCTCACAAAGCCATGCTGACTATTTCTAATCAAACTATTACTTTCCAAGTAATCATAAATTCTGTTTCTCAGAAACCTCTCCAATACTTTGCCCAATACTATTGTAAGACTAACTGGTCTGTAACTCTCAGGATAATCCCTAGTACCTTCCTTGAACAAGGAGTAACTTTTACCGCCCTCCAATCATCTAGCACTACTCTAGTTGACAGAGAGGATGTAAAGATCATCGCCAAAGGCGCAGGGATCTCTTCCCTGTATTCCTGTAGTAACCTCGGGTTTTGTCCGTCTGCCCCAAGGGATTTATCTATTCTTGCTTTTGTACTTGAATCAATCAGTACTTCACCTTAAAATGTCTATGCCCTCTCTAAACAAATGATTGATTGCTTTCCATTTCAGGACTATATAGAGTGCTCCCTTCTGGAACACGTATGGTTCCCAATATCCTGTCAATCATGAAATGAAAAACATGGGAAGGCATCAATGCCTTCTTGATGAAATGCTGATGCCCCAAGCTTTGACTCTCCTGTTCCCCAGATGCTGCCCAACTGGCTGTGCTTTACCAGAGCCACACGTTTCGACTCTGATCCCCAGTACCTTCAGATATCACTTTCTCCATTACTTAGAGCTGTCCCATCTGCAGACTGAACAGGGAATTAATCATCAGAAACTCTTTGCATGTGGAGCTGACTGTTTAGTTCTGGAAAGTTGCATTTAATTAATACATTTATTAAAAGAGAAAATACAATTCAACAAATATTCACTCATTCCCAGAGTAACAGTCTTGTTTGTGAATTGGGCTGCTTGAGAACAGACAATGAATGACTGAAGAACCCCGCATTATAGAGTATTCTAGGTGTTATATTCCAGGCGGAATGTCCTTTTACCTCAATGCTAGGAATATTGTCCGACAGACAGATATTAGAAGTGAACAAGGTGAAATGGGGAAGTGTGACAATTTTGCCATCACAGAGATGTGTTTGATGGACGTCAGGGCTGACAACTCAATATCCAGTGGCACAAGATCTATAGGCACGACAGGAGAGGTGGTAAAAGAGGAAGTGTTTTTGCATTATTAATTATGGAGTCAGTTACTGCAGTAAGAAGGATCTTCTATTGAGGCTTTGTGGTTAGAGCTCAGGATCAAAACCATGACAGACACACCACTGGGGATAAAAGGTAGACACCCAGATAAAAGAAAGTACAGGAGCTGATATAAAACCCATTTACTGAGGTGTGTTAATACAACAAAGGGATAATTATATTCAGGCATTTCAATTCCAAACATTCATTCGGGCAGTGATTTTGTTTAGAGGGGACGGATGCCTTGAAAATTATTCCACAGAGCTTCTTAGATCAATGTGTAGCAGATACAACAATGGGCGGGGTTGTGCTGGGCCTCGCCATGGGGAACGAAGCCAGTCAGATGTTGCAGGCAGGATTGGGAACGCATGAAAGGACCAGTAGCCGTGACTCATATGTTTTGAGTTTGCTAAGGAAAAGACCCAAAAATGTTTGAAAAATAAAAGCTTTTTGGATTTGCCGATATTATGAAAAAATATGACAGGATCTGGCCCAAGTGCAGTTGCTTCTGGGTGAAACTGTAGCAGAACTGCGTGGGGCGGGGGGTGAGGGTATCACTTGATCAAAATAGAATTGATGACAGTGTCGGCCCAGCATGTTACACCGCAGATACAATTTTGGAAAACAAACCAAGAGAACCTCAGATGCCGACACAAATTTCGAACAGAATTAAAAAGGATAGAAAAGCTTAAAGCAATTGCAAAGTGAGCAGGTCAATGGAGGTCCGAAAAGAATATAGGAAGTGTAGGGCTAAACTTAAAATGTCAGTAGGAGAGCTGAAGTGGAGGCGGGGAGTTAAAACATTAGAGGGTAGAGATTAGCAAGAATTCAAAGACATTCTGGTTTATTAAGGGGAAGAGGATACCGCGGGATAGAATGGGGAGTATTAGGGACCAAGGGACCCTAATGCACGGAGCCAGAGAATATGTTAAACACGGACTTTCTTTCGGTCTTTAGATTGAAGAAGGAGTTCCTGGATTCAGGGAGAGAGACCGTGTGATCCTTGAATGAATTGATACAGAAGCTGACGAAGAATTGGAAGTTTAAGCGGGTTAGAGAGTGTGCAAATCCACAGATCATGATGAGCTGTATCTTAGGCTGACGTGGAAGATGAGTGAGGAGATTACAGTCTCTTATCCTTTCAGTTTTGTTTTGCCTCTGGCCACAAAGAAGGTGTGATAGAACAGGATAATACCTAATATTGGTACAAATTTCAGAGTGCTAGAAATACTGCATGGGATTAAAGACCACTAAATCTCACATCAGTGAGAGGGAAAAAATGTAGAAAATTCTGTGGGCTGTTGAGGCTGGCTCATTAAATATATTCAGGGATGAGGCATACTGATGTTTATACAAGGTTTATGGGGAAAATGCAGACAAGTGGAATGGGGATTATCAAAATAGATCTCAGTTAATTGAGTGGAAAAACAGACTCAGTGAGCGGATAGACATACTGTTGTTCCTATGTCGAATTGTATCATTTTTACTGGATTCACTGGAATATCATCCTCTCCCGCTATGGAGTGAGACGCAGTTTGGAATGCAGTCGACAGATTCAGGGAATTCATAAATGCAGTGCTATTAGACAGAAAGGACCAAGAGACTGAGACAACACGGATTGGCTATCGGGATGAAGATTAGCATCAGTGCAGGCAGCACCACCAAAACGAAGACCTCAGTAAGACACCCTCCAAGGCCAAACAATGATCTTGTCTGGAGAGCAGGTAGTCAGTGGCCAGGTGTCAAGGAGTGTCTAATGCCTAAGTACTACATCACTGCAGTGTCTCTCTCCTTCCCTAAACAAAAGTAAATGTGAAGCGATAGAGAGACATGCTGTTGGTAGCAGAGTAAGTAGTAATGGTTGGCTCAAGAGGATTTGGAAAGCCACAGCTCAGCAAAAACTACAGGCAAGCTCAAATGCAGTCCTTTCAACTTTAGTGTTGCAGCAGCGGGCATAGCACTTCGGAAAATTGCACCTTTCTGTAATGGAAGGGGATCTCAGGTAAATTTCCATCGTCCCTGAATACGACATGAGTGGAAAGTGAACCCAACTGCAACTCCGAGGAGACTGTGCTCGGGAGCTGGAGCTGAATGCATTCAGGATCATCCGAGATACTGAGAACTTCATAGACAAGAGCTTCCTTGTTGTGGTCATACCCAAGACCCGCACCAATCATGTTTCTGTAATGACTATAATATTCCAGTCCCACGTTAAGATCCATCCGAGTCAGTTCTGTTGCATTTAAATAAAGGCAATTTAATCCAACAGGCAGTCCTTGCTTCCAGTTGTGTTCAAGACAGAGAGGAGATGGGCGACGTCCTGGAATGGGGAACAGAGTATGCAGAGAGTGCAGGAATCCCCTGTGGCCATTCCTGTCAATACTGTTCAGGGGAATGACGGTTCAGGGGAAAGCAGCAGTAGCCAGGTTGGTGGAATTACCATTGACTCTGCGGCACAGTAGGAAAAGGTAACGGTAATCGGGACCTTAGAGATAGGTGAATCGATTGTTAGAGGGACAAATCGGAGATTCTGAAGCGTCAAACGGGAATCCAGGATGGTGTGTTACCTCCCAGGCGCCAGGATGTCACCGAGTGGCTGCAGAATATTCGCAAGGGGGAGGCGGAGCAGCCAGACGTGATTGTGCACGTTGGTATAAATGACACAGGTAAATATAGGAATGAGGTCCTACAGAGTGATTACTGAGAGCTAGGAGAAAAGTTAAAAACTAGGACCTTAATGATGGTAATCTCCTCATTACTTCCAGTGTGATAAGCTAATGAAGGTAAGAACAGGAGGATATTGCAGATAAATAATTAACTAAAGAATTGGTGCAGGGGTAGAGGGCACAGAGATTCAATAGTTTTAGATCATTGGGGTCATTTCTGTGACAGGGTTGACCTGATCAGGAGAGATAGGTGGCACATGCAATGGGGTGGAGACCAATAACCTGTTGGCGAATTTTGCTAGTGCTACAGAGAGTGTGTAAACTATATTGGCGAGGAGGGGTATCCTCATGATCAGGGAGTCAAGTGCGAGGCTGGAAGGACATAATCAGAAACAGTAAAGTGAAGAGACAGGTTAGGCTGGAACACGACAGGGAGCAAGGAATTCCTGTTGGATTAAACTGCATTTTTTTTTCGATGCAAGAGGGCTGGCAGGTCAGACCAATAAACTAAGGGCGTGGATAGGAACGTGGGATTGGGATAATACAGCCTTGATAGAAACATAGCTAAGCGAGGGTCAGGACTGGCAGCTTAACATACCAGGGTACAGGTGCTTTAGACGGGACAGGGATGCTAGAAGGAGGGGAGGAGGAGTTGAATTTCTGATTAAGGAGATTTTCACAGCAGTAATCAGAGATAAAATAACAGACCAATCATCCAGTGAGGCTTTGTGGGTGGAGCTAAGAAGTAGGAATGGGGTGATGATGTCACCGAGGTTGTGCTTATATGCCTCCAAATTGCCAACGTGAACTAGAGTAACAAATATAAATGGAGAAGGGAGGCATGCAGGAGCAATGTGGTTGTCATAATCGTGGATTTTAATTTTTGTAACTGACTGAGACTGCCGGAGCGTTAAGGAATTTGATGGAGTGGAATCCGGTAAGTGTGTTCAGGAAAGTTTCCTCAAGCAGTATGTAAAGGGTCTTACTTGAGAAGGGGCAAAACTCGAACGACTCTTGAGAAACAGAGCAGGACAGGTGACTGAGGTGACAGTCGGTGGGCACTTGGAACCAGTGACCATCGTTCTGTTAATTTTCAAATAGCGATGGAGAGGACAAAACTGGTCCACAGGCTCAAGTTCTAAACTGGGACAAGGTGAATGTTGAAGGGATTAGACAGAAGCTTGCAGGGATCGATGGAGTAGTTTGTTTGCAGGTGAATGGTCCGTTGGCTAGTGGGAGGCCTTTAAACATGAGTTAGCTAGAGTTCAAGGTTTTTATGTTCCTCTGACAGTGAAGGGCAAGATTGGCAGGAATGGGGAAACCAGGATGATAAGAGATATTTAGGCTTTGACTCAAAAAAGGGGAATGTGTGACTCAGGTACAGGCAACGGGATCAAGGGAATTCCTGGCGGTATATAAGGGGTTTACCTCTGATGGAAATCAAAAAGGCGACAAAGGTGCTATGAAAGAACCTTGGCTGAGAAGATTAGGATGAATGCAAAGAGTTACTTTAAGATTATGAAATGAAAGCAATAACTACTGAGAGAATAGGACCCCTAAAATACAAAAGGGTACATATATGTGTGGAACCATAAGAGATGGACGAGGTCCTCAACAAATATTTCTTCTCTATATTTACCGTGGAGAAAGATAAAAATACTTAGGAATGATATCTTAGGGGCAGTCCATATTACAGTAGAGGAGGTGTTGGGCACACAAGGATGTTTGACGGTGGATTAATCTCACGGTCCTTAACAAGTATATCCATGAACACTGCAAGGATCTAGAGAAGAACTTGCGGGGACCCTGTTTAAAATTTTTTATCACCATTAACGAAATTTGAGATTCCTGAAGACTGGAGGATAACAAATGCTGTGCCCTTATTCAAAACGATCTGTAAAAAAAAAATGTCTGGGAACTGTAGACCAGTACATTTAACATCATTGTTAGGTACATTACTTGAGAAGATACCATGGCATAAGATGTACATGCATTTGGAAAGGCAGCGTCTGATTAGGAATAATAAGCATGGCTTTGTGCAAGGAGGTTTATGCCTAAAAAACTTTTAAAGTTAATTGATGATGTGACCAGGAAGGTTGACTTTGGCTAGGTGTTAGACGTCGAAACGTATGGTGCTGGAAATGCACAGCAGACCAGGCAGCATTCAAGGGACAGGAGAATCGATATTTCAGGAATAAGCCCTTCATCAGGAATGTCCAAACATCGATTCTCCTGCTCCTCGGATGCTGCCTGACCTGTTGTCCTTTTCCAGTGCCACACTTTTTTCGCTCTGATCTCCAGCATCTGCAGTGCTCACTTTCTCCTCGGATGGTAGAGTTAGTCTGTATGGATTTCAGTTACAACAGAACAGGATGAATGTTTTCAGCCCCTGGACACTGATATACGGTTACAGGAGGAAGCTAATGAGCCCCTCTAGCCAATAAAACTGTACCCAGAGTAGATCACGCAGCACCAGCATCCTGTTGCACAGCAACAGGATCAGTCTATTCAGTTACATGAAGTCCGTAACACAGGAAATCGAACAGACCATAAACTGACTGGACTCTGGAGTATACTGGAATAACACGAGGCCATTTCGCTCCTCAAGCCTGCCCTTCCACTCAATAACGTCAGGGCTGATCTGGTCTCGGCTGCAATTTCTGTTTTATGCCCAATTCCTTGTAGCCCTTGAATCTCTGACGTGTCAAAATCCATTGACACCCACTCCCATAAGACCATAAGACATAGGAGTGGAAGTAAGGCCATTCGGCCCATCGAGTTCACTCCGCCATTCAATCATGGCTGATGGGCATTTCAACTCCACTTACCAGCATTCTCCCCGTAGCCCTTAATTCCTTGTGACATTAAGAATTTATCAATCTCTGCCTTGAAGACATTTAGCGTCCCGACTTCTACTGCACTCCGTGGCAATGAATTCCACAGGCCCACCACTCTCTGGCTGAAGAAATGTCTCCGCATTTCTGTTCTGAATTGACCTCCTCTAATTCTAAAGCTGTGTTCCACGGATCCTAGTCTCCTTGCCTAACGGAATCAATTTCCTAGCGTCCACCCCTTCCAAGCCATATTTTATCTTGTAAATTTCTATTGGATATCCCCTTAGTCTTCTAAACTCCAATGAATACAATCCCACGATCCTCAGCTATTCCTCGTATGTTAGACCTACCATTCCAGGGATCATTCCTGTGAATCTCTGCTGGATACGCTCCAGTCCCACTATGTCCTTCCTGAGGTATGGGGACCAAAACTGGACACAGTACTCCAAATGAGGCCTAACCAGAGCTTTATATAGTCTCAGTAGCACAACGGTGCTTTTATATTCCAACCCTCTTGAGATAAATGATAACATTGCATTCGCTTTCTTTATCACGGACTCAACCTGCGTGTTTACCTTAAGATAATCCTCGACTAGCACTCCCAGATCCCTTTGTACTTTGGCTTTACGAATTTTCTCACTGTTTAGAAAGTGGTCTATGCTTTTATTCTTTTTTCCAAAGTGCAAGACCTCGCATTTGAATTCCATCAGCCATTTCCTGGACCACTCTCCCAAACTGTCTAGATCCTTCTGCAGCCTTCCCACTTCTTCAGTACTACCTGCCTGTCCACCTAACTTCGTATCATCGGCAAACTTCGCTAGAATGCCCCCAGTCCCTTCATCCAGATCATTAATATATAATGTGAACAGCTGCGGCCCCAACACTGAACCATGCGGGACATCACTTTTCACCGGCTACCATTACGGAAAAGAACCTTTTATCCCAACTCTCTGCCTTCTGTCAGACATCCAATCCTCAAACCATCCCAGTAGCTCACCTCGAACACCATGGGCCCTCACCTTGCTCAGCAGCCTCCCGTGTGGCACGTTATCAAAGGCCTTTTGGAAGTTTAGATAGACCACATCCACTGGGTTTCCCTGGTCTAACCTACTTGTCACCTCTTCAAAGAATTCCAACAGATTTGTCAGACACGACCTCCCCTTACTAAATCCATGTTGACTTGTTCTAATCAGACTCTGCTCTTCCAAGAATTTAGAAACCCACCTCCCACCTCCTCCCAGTCATTTTTGTAATGCAGCTGTCTGGGACAGAGAGTCCCCAACAGGCTCTACCCTCTGTGAGAAGGAAACACTCCCCACACATATACTTTGGTTTGGTGATATGAACAAAAGATACGAACTCAGCGTCAAAGTCGCTGGCCCTGACAGGGTTTGATAGAACAAGGTGTCAAGGAGTCTGAATAAGGTTGAACTGAATGGGATAAGGTTTAAACTCCCCACTGGATCATTCAGAACACAATGTGATTGGTGGACAGCAATCCTCTTAGTCCCTGGATATCTCTGTTGGCGATCCTTCGGGTAGCTTCTTCGACGCAAACACCTTCAGCTGCTTCATCAACGTCTTTCCCTCCATCATTCGATCAGAAGTGAAGATGTTCTGTACAAATCACATAAAACTTCAAAACCTGAAAAACATTCAAGCTCATGTTGTTAACGTGTAACAGCACTGCTAGATCCTGAACATTTTCACAGGATAAAAATAGGAGCTCTTTTAGCATGTCAAGCAGGTTTCACAAGAATGTGAGAAAGCCATTCAGTCCATCGAAAAAATTGGACAAGCAGAGTCACAGCCAATTCACTCTCTCCGGCCTATTACACTGGAAGAGATTTTAAGAAAACGTAATTATTTAAAAGCAGGAGGCTGGAAGACCACACAAAGCAAGGCAGCATCAGGAGGTGAAGTAGTCAACACCTTGGGTGCAACATTTCTTCAGGAGTGGGGATAGACGTAAGGAGGTTTACAGATAAAGAAGCAGCGTGGGGAGGAGGAGGTGGCGTGGTGAGGTGGGGATAGATCAACACTGGTAAATAGTACCACCGGGTTAGTCGATTGGAGGAATGAATCCAGTTGGAAGCTGGAAGAAGGGTGGATCAGAGGAATAGAAGGGAGGTGGACCGCCTGAGAAGGGAGGGGGGCGGTGATGGGAACAGAACGGGAGGGATTGGGAAGGGAGTCAGCAGCTTGGAAGGGAGGTTATTTGATATTGGAGAACTCAGTGTTCTCGAGACACTCGAGACACTGACACATCAAAAAGAAAAGGCCATTCAGCCCCTCCAAACTGTGGTACTGAAACAGGAGGATGTCTTTGATGCTGCAAGATGACAAACTAATGAAGCAGAGACTGCACAGGCAGACTGCTCCATGTTGTTCCTCCTGGCCCCATTGCTAATGGTACACACTTGTTAACTTAACATGATTTGCTGGTCGTGAGGAGGGAACGTGAATGATTTGTACCAAGTTCCAAGGAGGCATCTTCCATCTCCAAGATGTTATGGATGAGTCAAGATCATTCAAAACATTCTTAGGCAAACAGCCGAGAGCATAATTTTGCAATTTGTTTCATTAAGTGTACAATGACAATTACGTGGAGTAGTTTAGCTATGTTGACGACTGGATTTTAAAACAGACAAAAACTTCATTCACAGAAGTACACAATGAAACACAAAGAACAGAATAAAGTACCCACGTAGAACTCAATTATGCTGTTCCGAACGCACATAACAGTCCCAATAAGCAAACTCGCTTTAAAAGACAGTATAAATGGAATACAAGCTTGAAGTTGAAGGGCAGAAAAGAGAAAGAGTTTCCACACAGCTCTCTGTTGGACTTCCCAGTTCAAGACTCAACTGAAAGCTGCTAAGCTCAGCTAGTTCAGCTAAAAGAGCACATCGCTCCCCTTTCATTACACAGGCCACTTCTAAAACACGACCACTTTGGTCTGTAGTCTCATCTGTTTACAGATAAACAAAAGGCCACTGAAAATCCTTTTAGTCTCCGTACCAAGCCAGACTGACCAGAATCAGGCCCCGTTTTATTGTCCCTCTGTAAAAAAATCAAGGACAGAATCCACCTGTTTAAGAAAAAGGATCTTGCCATAAAAGGGACTAGCTTTGTGACGCCTCCCTTCTTAAAAATAAACCATCAATGCCAAAATATGTCTGATTTTTAACCATTCGAATCCAGTTGGATTCGAATGGTTAAAAACGTGCATATACACTATAGCAACTGTAAATATGCAAACATGCACAACCCCATGCAAATTTAGGCCGTGGTACACCCACAACCAAATGCCTCCACATCTCACTCAAGTTTCAGAATCGCATCAGAAATCACGTTTTCACAACCTGCCACATGCCAATTGTCATAATGAATGGCGGCAACAACAAGCTCCACCGAAACAGTCTGGCATTTTTGTCCTTAATTTTTTCCACAAATATCAATGGGTTGTGATCAGCGTATACAATTGTCTCAGATGCATCGCGGGTGATGTAAACACTGAAATGTTGTCATGCCAACACCAAGTTTAAATTCTCTTTATCCACCGTTTAATATTTTTGCTAATGAAGTTCAACCTCCTGGAAAAAAATATCCGATAGGTCTTTTGATTCCCTCGTCATCTTCCTGCAGAAGCACCGCATCGACACCCACATCACTGGCATCGATCGCCACCTTGAAAGGCTTTGTGTAATCCAGTGTGGCTGAGACTGGGGCAGTGGTGAACACAGTTTTTAGACTGTCAAATGCCATTTGACAGTTTGCTGTCCACTGAGAGTTCTTGCCCTTTCTTCATAATTTGGTGAGTGGAGCAGCCACACTGCTAATGTTTGGCACAAACATTCAGTAAAATCCAATCAATCACAGTAACTGTAATACTGTTTTTTGGCGATGGTGTGGGAATTTTCCCACTACTTTTGTTTCTGTATCTCATGGGGCTATTGGTCTATTTCTCATAACATGGCCCAGGAACGTGACTTGGGCTTTCGGAAATACACTTTTAGCTAGGTTTGTAACAGTGTTGACTTTGTGATAGACCACATATGACTGTATGGTACCATCTGGCTTTGGCATCTTGACTATAGGTGAGTTCCAGTCATTGTAACTCACTTTGATTATGCCATCTTGGAGCATTCACTTTATCTCTTTCTGAACCTATGCCAACTTTGGAGGGTTATTGCCTATAAGGATTTTGCTTAATCAGAACAGCATCTCCTGTATCTACATCATGCATAATTATGCTAGTACATCCTAGTTTACTTCCGTCCATCTCCCAAAATTATAGTAATAAATCTTTTGGATCATTTCGATTTTCTTGTTGAAGTTATCAATAATTTATCCCAATGTTTGACAACTTTCTCATTGCTCAATCTGATTTGAGGAATGTCCAATTCAGAATCCTCTGAACTTGGTTCTTCCTTCTGTGCTGTAATCATGAACACCTTCTCCTCTTGCTTTCTTTCACTATCAAACTATCTTTTGAGCATATTCACACGACATACGTAGTGAGATTTCTTCCTGTCTGGAGTCATTATCAAGTAGTTCATCTCACTAAATTTCTTATCAATTTGATAAGCTGCACAAAACCTTGTTTTTAAAGGCTCACCTATTACTGGAAGGAACACCAATGCCGTATTCCCATTTGCAAAACTGTAAATTTGTGATTTCTTATCCGCTTCCTGTTTCATTGTATGCTGTGATACCTTCAAATGTATCTAGCCAACTCTCCAGCTCTATTTAATCGTTCCCTAAATTTTGACACATTGTCCAAATGGGTGGTCTCTGAATTCTAACTTTTTAATTTCTCCTTCATCAATTTTAATGGTCCTCCTATGTCTTACCCAAAAATTAATTCAAATGGACTGAATTTGGCGATTCATTCGGTGCATCTCTGCTCGCAAAAAGTTCAAAAGAAATTTCCTTATCGCAATCATCTGGATAATCCTGACCTTAAACGTTCAACATGGTCTTCAGTTTTTGATGCCATCTCTCTCGTGCTCTCTGTGATTCTGGATAGTGAGCACTCGATTTCGAATTGCTTTATTCCCAAGTTTTCCTTTGTTCCTTGAATAGTTTGGATGTGAAGTTTGATCGTTGATCTGATTGTTTTATCTGTATCTAGAAAAAATATTATGTTATTTTTCCTGCAACCTTTTCAGCTGTGATAATGCATAATGAGATTGCCTCTT